>NC_142930.1:26803137-26845637 GCF_046866305.1 Octopus bimaculoides | reverse complement strand
TGATGCGTAGTCTAGACGGCGTTTTTAGATTTCATTATTCTCTTTAACCCGGGCAACGCCGGGTATTTCTGCTAGTATAGCAATATTAGTGAAATGGAATTAAGATGAACGATTGAAAATTACAATTGTAATGTAAAACAAGTTTCTCACTCCATTCTCCTTGTTTATAAGTGTAGTTTCGGCACGTTTAAAGTCCGAAGACTTTAAATTCCATGGCACTACTTTTTGGGTTACCCCAATGATACAGGGAAAATCACTGAAGTGATGGACACACAATGACCAAAACTGAAGGTCAAGTGAGATGCAAAAATTTCGAACAGAAGCAATACAGTAACAGAATAGATAGATAGATAGATAGATAGATAGATAGATAGATAGATTAAGAAACGGAGTTCAAAGATTTGAATAACATCTGCGTTTAACTACATTTCTTAATTTATCTATGTCTTACAAAAACATTTCACTAAACCTTGGAACTACTTTTGCTACCCTGCTAACTATTTATTTTTTTTTTTCCGTGTTACTTGTACACATTGAAAAAATACACATACATACGTACATATATAACAGTGGCGACTCTGGCACTCGGGCTGTTTGGGTGTAGCCCGAGTATAAATTTAGTAAAGTGAACGTGTATTTGCAAGCTGATTTAATTTCTGCCAACACTGACTTCAATAACGTGGGCTCCTTTTATTCAGCCTGGTCGCAGTTCATTTATTTTTGTTCAGCGTCTGGCGGTCGTCTTAGAAATGCTCTGTATTAAAAAAATATCATCCGTAGCAGACGTTCTCTCGACATCGTTCACACGCGCCTGACTCGAGCTCAGAAATTATAGCCCGAGTTGTTATCTATAATCGTAAAAATTAAAAGTAATTCAAATTCAGTATTTTCTTGAAACAATAAATTTCTATAGAGATCAGGATTTAAATTCCAATCTATGAAAAGTTTCCGTTCTACAATATTCTTAAAGGAACTAAAAATTATCCGGCAACTCGGGCTAATACACACGAGGCTGGTAGGTGTAAAAGACGAACTGGCAACCCTTGTCAAGAGTACAGGCGACAGTCAGATCGCTGATGTTTGCTGTACACTCTGCTATCGTTATTTGATTGCAGTTATTTTGTGTGTAAAGATCAGTTGTGTTTTGAAGGGTTGCTTTATTTTTACTCTTAACTTAGAAATGGAGAAAGACATAGATATTTAAAAAAGCCATTTGGGGCAAGAAATATTGCAGAAAAACGTTAAATTCTTCGAGCAGGCATGTGTCTTATGCGAAATCTGTGATGAGCCCGAGTGACGCTGATGACCTGGAGTCGCCTCTGATATATATATATATATATATATATATATAGAAGCAACTCAATGCTAATCCCTGTATATTTATGATGATAAATGGTTTTACCGATAAAGGTTTTTTTCATACTGAACTACTTGGCAAAATTGTTAATTATTAATTCTATTATTAATTGACGATTCTCTGCCCTTATTCTTGTATATATATATATATATATATATATATATATATATATATATATATATATATATATATATATATATATATATATATATATATTATTATACTTCGGGTTGGTCATAGTTTGCCACTTAAACACACGCACTATATGTCTAGTCTTTATTATTATTATTTTTGTTTCTTTGTCAAAGCTCTTTCGTTACACATCCTGTAACCTTTTCAACGACTATCCCACGTTTTGCTTAGTCCGTTATGTCTTTCTTTCTGTGGTATATATCCTTTTCTGCGCATGCGTACGTCTATGTGTTAAATATATGTTTTGTGTGCGTGTAGATGAGTTTGGTTACTACACTGTTTGCACCACTGTTTGTCTTATTTAGTTATTTTATTTATTCGCTTATTTACTTGTTTGTTTGTTTGATTGTTGTTTTTCTTTTCAATTCCACCTTTAGTGTGTATGTGTGTCTTGTGTGTGTGTGTGTGTGTGTGTGTGTGTGTGTGTGTGTTTATGTATTACACTGTTTCTTTATTTATATATATGAGAAGATACACTTACACCTCTCTCTCTTTCTTTCTCTCTCTGTTTACACACATACACACACAAACACACACACTAACATATATACGCATATACATATATTTACGCATACATATATACTATGGGCCGACGGAGCCTAAGAGTAGCCATTAGAGATATCTCCAAAATCATGCTCAGATCACACTTTACTATCTTAAAAACGGATTGAAACATCAGATACTAAACTGCAGAGTAAACAAAATATAGATCATGGTGGAAGAGCCCTTGGCCACAGATCTGGAGCTAAATAATAAACAAAGGGACAAATAGAAAGATTGATT
Organism: Octopus bimaculoides; assembly: GCF_046866305.1. Lineage (NCBI taxonomy): Eukaryota > Metazoa > Mollusca > Cephalopoda > Octopoda > Octopodidae > Octopus > Octopus bimaculoides. The sequence continues at coordinate 26,843,305 of NC_142930.1, read as the reverse complement.
GTAGACTTGGTTTGCTAAATGCTTGCTCTCTATGTTCACATGTTTAAAAATAAACATGCATATACATACATGCATACATAGTTACATATATATATATATATATATATATATATATATATATATATATATATATATATACATACATATATATATATGTATGTGTGTGTGTGTGTGTGTGTGTGTGTGTGTGTGTGTGTGTGTGTGTGTGTTTTATTAAGTCCAGCTTAAGAAAGGACAGAAAGAAGCAAGATACATACACACACATATACATATATATATATATATAGAGAGAGAGAGAGAGAGAGAGAAAGAGAGAGGGGTAGAGAGTGAGTGAGAGAGAGAGAGAGAGAGTGAGAGAGAGAGTGAGAGAGAGAGTGAGAGAGAGTGAGTGAGAGAGATGGAGATTCGTATGAGCGCACGCGTGTGTATGTGTGTATGTGTCTACGTGTATGTATGTATATATGTATGCATGCAAATATCCATGCATATATGTGTATATACATGAATGCATGTATAATTTTATTAGAGCCCACTCAACCTGTCCGAGTAAATACAATATATTTGCTTACAGACAGAAAACGTAGAACTCCGTACACAGCGCACTCACAAAGACTTAATTGTACACAACAGTCGCTGATGTCAACTAGTTTTCACTAACGAATGTTTACTTTTCTTACTTTCTCGGTTCTTTCTACCTTTACTGTCCCCTCTTTCATTCATTTTCCCCCTAATTCTTTTCTTGCTTCTTTCTCTTCTTTCTTTTACTCTTAATTTATCTCTCACTTACCTTCTTTTGTTTCTTCATTTCACTGTCTTTTTTACCTCCTCTTGCTTTCTTTCTTTGTTTCTACCTACCTATGTACCTATCTGCTTACGCATCTGTCTACCTTGTAAAGGTACCAATCTACAAAGTACCAATCTACAAAGTACCAACCTACAAAACTATATACATGCGTACTTATAGACCCATACCAGAAATATTGATAATGATGAACGGAACTTGTACAGGTATAATCAAACATGTCTCCACATGTCACATTGTAAATTGCAGCTTCCACTAGTATTCGTTTGTCCTTTACAGCTGATGAAGTAGACTAAGGTGTGATAATGGAGACAGTTGAATGCAGATCAGTGATCTGGTTCTTATACTTGAAAGGTCGTACACCCACTACTACCACCTTCAGTATCACCAACATCACTATCGCCTTAACTAACTGCATCACCACTACCACTGCTGTCATAACTTCTCTACCACCACCACTACCTTAAGTAACAGCAGTTGTTCACAATGGCTAAAATGGCTCTTTTGCGGTGTAATTTCTTCGATTTCACTATAGGTCTTCGATTAAGTCATTTGCTACACAAGTACAAATTTTGAAATGATTTTCATTTTCAAAACGATAGGGTATGAGTTAAAAGAGATTTGACTATTATTTGTAGATCAAGCGTCGATGTTGAAACTCTCTCTTGAGAAACTTATTGGGTGACTGAGAGGATACTTTAGCGTGCAGTCTACTGCTATATCCGTAGTGTTATGTTTCCCTCGGACTGACTCGCAGAGATAACATAACGAGTTATACAATTTAATTATTACATTTATTGTTCAATTACATACAAAGAACGCACTCACCCAATGTTCGTTATGAATAAACAAAAGTCATGTCCGCCATATATATATCAATGACATTTTACTACGACAGTCCCACAAGACAACAACAATGAAACAATGAACTCAGACGAACCACATGACACACGGAACGTCAGACGAATTACATATCTAACAGTCCATATAACACCTCCCCACTGAAATTGATGCTACACAAGAAGTATCAACAGCAAAGTCTCTCTTGGGTTTTACGGGTTCTCTTGGACCGTCTTGGGTTGTCTGGTCCATACTCTGGAACGGGTAACATGGTCTTGGGTCTGGTTTGTCTTTGTGTTAGTGGCACAGTTTCCGAGATCTCCATCGGGTGATCTGTTGCAAATTCAAATACAGTGTTTTCTGCATCACCAGGTTCATTGTCTTCCTCAGTTGTGTACCGCGGTCGCAGCTGTTCCCAGTGTCGTCTCCACATCGGGCCATGAGGTATGACCTTCACGTTAAAGCAGCGAGTACCCAATGACTTCTTAATGATTGCTGGTACCCATCGGGGATCTTTGTCTCGGCGAGGTCCATAGTATAGTGCATACACAGGATCTCCGGCCTTGTACTGCCTGGTAACTTTAGCGACATCAGCCGAGCTTGGAGTCACCTGAGACTTATGTGCTTCCTTAGACTGTTTGCCTTGAGCAATGTGTACTGGCGATGGCAGCAGAGAATCAATCCTTGTTCGTATCTGCCGGTGATTCAAAAGTTCACTTGGAGAGAATCCACAGGATGTCGGTGTTCTCCGGTACTGCATCAAGAATTCTTGAAGTGCTCGTGTTGGCGGAAGAGAAGACTTCCTCAGAGCTTGCTTGAAGGTTTGCACCAAACGTTCCGCTGCTCCGTTGTAGCTGGGTGGTAAGGTACCCCTGTCAGGTGTGTGATCCCGCGTTCTTTGCACCAGCTCTGGAACTCCTCAGACGTAAAAGTTGGTGCGTTATCGGTGACCAGTGTGTGAGGAAATCCGAAGTGCGCAAAGTCTTCCTCAAGCAGATTTAAAGTGGCTTTGGAGGACGTAGAGGAAGTAGGATGAATGCATGGGTACTTGGAATAAGCATCTGTGATCACCAGCCAATCTCTACCCATAAAATTTATTGCATGGTCCAGATGTAAGCGGCTCCACGGCTTTTCTGGTAACATCCATGGGTGAACTGGAGGCTTAGATGGCTGCCTTTGATGTTCGTTACATGAATCACATCGTCGACTGGCTATCTCTATAGCAGCATCGATACCAGGCCAATATACAGCAGTTCTTGCTAGCTGTTTCATGCGTTCCATGCCAAAGTGTCCGAGATGCAGAAGATTGAGGATCTTTGGCTGCAAGCTATGTGGAATCACAACTCTAGATCCATGTATAAGGCATCCATGACAGATACTAAGTGAGTTTGATAACTTACGGAACTTGTTGACTTCGTCATTGATCTCCATGTTCTTTGGTGGCCAGCCTTCACGGACGTAGCGCATCACTGTAGATATCACTGGATCTTTCCCTGACTCTTGACGGAGGACGTTAGCATCCACAGGTTGGACTTGAATACTAAGAGCTTTGACGGCACACACCATGTCTATGTCTTCACCATTTTCCTTTCTGTCAAAGTCGTTGTCATCACCGAATGGCAAGCGACTGAGGGCATCAGCATTGCCATGATCTGCTGATTTCCGATATTCAATGGTGTAGTCAAACTGGTTCAGCCACAGGGCCCATCGTGCTAGTCTGTTAGCAGCGAGAAGTGGCGTCCCTTTCCTCGGACTGAATAGTGATGTCAGTGGCTTGTGGTCAGTCACGAGTACGAATTTACGACCGTACAAATATTGGTAAAACTTCTGCAAGCCAAATATGATAGCTAGGGCTTCCTTTTGAATTTGACTGTAGTTACGCTGTGCAGAAGTGAGAGTCTTGGACATATTGGATATTGGGCGCTCGCTTCCATCAGGATAGCGGTGAAACAGGACTGCTCCAATACCAACGTTTGATGCGTCACAAGCCAGTCCCAAAGTTTTGTTTGGATCGAAGTGTATCAGATCTTGACTTGATGAAAGTACATTTTTCAAGTGATCAAAAACTGACTGTTCCTCATCTCCCCACTTCCAAATAGTTGACTTTTTCGTAAGGCAATAGAGTGGCTCTGCTATACTGGCTAGGTTTGGGATAAACTTTCCATAAAACTGAACTGAACCTAGGAAAGATTTCAAGCTTGATTCGTTCGTTGGAGATGGCATCTTTAAGACTGCTTCGACTTTGGATCCTTTAGTGATCCCTTCAGCCGACAAAATGTGTCCAAGGTATTCTACACTGGGTAGTGCAAACTGGCACTTTTCACGGCGACATCTGAGTCCATTGTCGCTTAGACGTGTGAGCAGACACTTTAGGTTGTTTAAGTGACTGTTTGCATCTTTCCCACTGACGAGCATGTCATCCTGGAAAACGGCCACTCCAGGTAGATCATGGGTCAGGTTTTCCATGATCTCCTGAAAGTAACCAGGTGCTGACTTGATTCCGAAAGGGAGTCGTTGTTGCAGGAGTACTCCACGGTGAGTGCTGAGTGCGAGTCTGCGTTGACTTTCTGGAGCCAGCTTGATCTGATTATAGGCATCAGCAAGGTCTATCTTTGTATATCTGAATCCACCTCCGAGTTTCTGTATCAGTTCAGCAGGGAGTGGCATTGGATGACGGTGATCAGCAAGTTGGTCATTAATTCCCACAGAGTAGTCACCACAAATCCGTAGTTTGGGCTTCAGGTTGCTTGAAGCGTGTGCTTTACGAATCGGTACCACTGGCGTTCCGTATTCATTGAATTGAACAGGCTTCCAGATTCCCTTGGCGATGCCTTCTTCGTAACCTTTGGCCAGGTCATCACGAAGAGCAAATGGGACCGGGCGTGCCTTGTGAAAGACTGGTGTTGCGTCCGATTTGAACTTCACTTCCAGTTCAAAGTTCTTGAGACATCCCAATTCTTGCTTGAAAAGATCTGGAAATTCATCGCACATGTTGTTACAATCTTGCTGCAGGGAAACATAGGGCTCGCTTGAGGTCTTTGGATACATCCCTTCTGCACCTTCCCTCTTAGCTTGGCTGTCTATGCTTTTCAAACCTAGAGCAGTGTCTACGGAAATTCCCAGAGTCTGGATAGCATTCCGACCCAGCAAATTAAGATCAGAGATCTTGGTGACTATGTAAGGTATAAGATCCTGCTTACCAGTTGTTGGATCCTTGGTTTGGCCCATGAAAGTTCCTAGAACAGGCAGGTTGTGCTTGCTGGCAGATTCATAGCGATGCTTGACATCTTGCAGCTTTGGTCTTCCAAGTTGTTTCCAGACTGACAAGGAAACAAAATTGCCTGTAGTAGCAGTGTCCAATTCCATTGTGAACAGTCTGTTCTGGATTGTTACTGGCACAATTAAACTGTGAGTGTCTCGGGAAACTTCACCTAGGATCGCCTTGACTAGCTCAGCTTTTGTGATTCTTTTCACGGGAGTTTGTGAATGGCCATTGCGTTGCTGATGTTGTTTTTTCCTACACACCGCTTGCAAATGACCCTTTTTATCACAAAAATGACATTTGGTTTCCCTGAAAGGAAAGTCTGTTGCTTTGTGGGCCTTTCCACATCGGTAGCATTTCTCCTGGTTTGTGGAATAAGACTGCTGATGTTTCTTTTGAGGACTCTTATTCCTGTTCTGCTGGACCTTGTACACCTGCTTGGTTTTGGAACCGTATACAGTTTCTTTTGCAACCTTTGCTGCGTCTTCAGTCTCAATGGCAACCTGGACAGCACGGGCAAAATCTAGTTCTGAGTCTTTTATCTTAAAAAGCGCCTTCAGAACCGCTTCATTGTTAACCGAACATATGAATCTCTGTCTCAGAGCTTCATCCTGTGGGTTGGTGATCGCTGGAAAATCACAGGTAGCTGCATCCTGGCGTATACGTGCTGCCAGCTCCTGGAGAGTTTCGCCTGGCTTCCGCTGCATATCACTCCAAAACTTGAAACGCTCTCTCACAATGAAAAGTTTAGGGTCGAACTGTTCCTTCATGAAGTCAACGATTTCGTCCATTATCAAGTTGTTGATATCTTTAGGCGGATTTTGTTGGGTAGCCAGATTAGCAAGTTGTTTGTAAACAGTAGCAGTCTGATTGGTCAGGAACACTTGTGCCATGCGTTTTTCAGGTACAGCATTAGCAGCCACAAACGTACGGAATCTTGACCAGTAATCAGGCCATAGTTCTGTCGCTGAATCAAATGCAGTAAATGGTGGAATCGACACTGTTGTTGAAGCAGCTGAAAAATAGCCACTAGAATCGCCTTCAACTTGTCGAGCACCAAACAGTTTTAACAGAGCGTCCATATCTCTCTGATGTTGTTGCATTTGCTTCTCCATTTGTTCCCTAAACAATTTAATAAGTTCTACTGTCTGTTTTTCAGCCATTGTTATTACGATGAATAATTTTACGGTAAAGTAAGCATGTATCCTACCGGCGACGCCAATAAACTCTGTTATGTTTCCCTCGGACTGACTCGCAGAGATAACATAACGAGTTATACAATTTAATTATTACATTTATTGTTCAATTACATACAAAGAACGCACTCACCCAATGTTCGTTATGAATAAACAAAAGTCATGTCCGCCATATATATATCAATGACATTTTACTACGACAGTCCCACAAGACAACAACAATGAAACAATGAACTCAGACGCGTAGTCTACACTGTGAAATTACCTGATCTGAGTTAGAATTGGCATTAGAGTTTAGGATTAGGGTTTAGGGTTAAGGTTTAGGATTACAGTTAGGGTTAGGGTTTAACGTTAAGATTTAAAATTGGGGTTAGGATTAGAGTCAAGTTTAGGATTAGGGTTAAGGTTCGACTGCACGCCAAGATGTAAATGGCCAGGTAGACTGCAAACTAAAATGACACCTTTAGCTGTTATCTAATGGCATTTCTTCTCTGAGTGGTTTTTATACAAACTAAGACCCACTGGAATAGTGTATCAAAGGAAAGCAAGAAGTGGAAAATAAGTAAGTACACTCAGGAAGGACAAGAAACTATTGTACAAACATGAATTAAACAGCAACAACAACGACGACGACGACGAAAACAGATATAGTAAGGGTTGTTGTTGTTGTTGTTGTTGTTGGTGGTGGTGGTGGTGGTGGTGGTGGTGGTTCAGCTAATCTTCAAAAACATTCTACTATGACCACTACTTATTTTCTTTTTTAAATCTATGTCGACCCTTCCTTTTTCTAAGACTTTAGGCCGTGATTTGCAGAGAAATATGCTCGCTATTTTTATCATAATGATTCCCTCCTTGCTTCGTTGTAATAATCGTGGATGATTATTATTGTGACAGTGGTGATAATGATGATGACGGCGACTACGGTGGGGGGGAGGAGGAGGAGGGTAGCGGCGGCAGCGGCGGCAGCGGCGGCAGCGGCGGCAGCGGCGGCAGCGGCGGCAGCGGCGGCAGCGGCGGAAGCGGCGGCAGCGGCGGCGGCGGCAGCAGCGGCGGCAGCGGCGGCAGCGGCGGCGGCGGCAGCGGCGGCAGCGGCGGCGGCGGCAGCGGAGGCGGCGGCAGCGGCGGCGCCGGCAGCGGCGGCGGCGGCAGCGGCGGCAGCGGCAGCGACGGTGACGGCGGGGCGGGGTGGGGGTGAAGAGGGAAGTAAGACTAAGTGATTGATGTTAACTTTGGTGATCTAAGTGATGATTAAAATCATAATTACAGCGATGGCGCTAATTATAATTAGGGTGTTAATGAAGAAGATTAAGGAGAGTATGACGACGAGGTGATGACGATGATGATGTTGACTGTGAAAACTGCAAGTGTTTATCTACACAACAATGACGATTATAACGACGACCACGATGCATTTATAAGGTGAAGAGAGAGTAGGTTTCATTCATATAACACATTTTATTCCCCAACACTTCACCCCGTCATTGCCTCAGCACCCACCCACCCTTACCAACAGCCACATTCACTCTCCCTTCCTTCACACGAATCATCCTTACCCACCACACCGTCCCCCGCCCCGCACTCACAAAATGTTTTTTTTTACCAATTTCTCCGTTCTGTCTTCTTCCAAACCCTAACCTTTAATACAAACATCTCCGAGAGAATCTTCTGCGTGATAACATTTATCTGCAGCTCTGACATCTGTACAACAGGCCATGGTGTATGTAGAAGCTAGCAGACGATGAGGAAAGAGAGGAATTGAAATCAGAATACAAAAGATAACGATGGCAATGATGATGATGATGATGATGATGATGATGATGATGATGACGGGGAAGGGAACGAAAACGATGACAATTATGGTGAATGCATGGATGATGATGATGATGATGATGATCCTCCTCATCACCATCATCATCGTCATCATTATCGTGTTAGAGGAGGAGGAGGAGGAGACGAAGAAGAAGAAGAAGAAGAATTACCTTTTATAAGATTAGCCTCAACGATAATAACATCAGCCATATGACTGTTACCTTCCATCTACCGTCTCTGAAGCCACTGCTAACATGATATTTACCTCTCCCACTCACTCACAAGCAATGAGAAGGGGTAATATAGATGTAGGGATGAAGGTGTGATGTAAAAGATGGAAGGGAAGTTGGTGGGAGGAGTAGATTCTAGTGCAAATATCTGATTCACTAAGTAGATATGAACCAAGCACCAAAAGGACTTCTGGTGGTGTAAGTTTGAAAGAGGTAAACGCTTTTTGATGATACCCAACCCCTTCTACGGAATATGCAAGCCCCACTTCTGCACAATTCTATGAGTCAATTTCGAGCCCCACTCTCCCTCTACGTCCATCTCTTCTGTTCTTTACCATTTTATTTCTCTTGCGTTTCATCCAACCGTGTTGACCTTGAGAAAGTTATAAACGTCACATATGTTGTTTCACATTCTCTGTCGAAATATGTATTTTTACACACATATATAAACACGTGTGTGTGTGTGTGTGCGCGCGTTAGTGAGTGAGTGAGTGTGTGTGCAATCATCATTATTTTATGTTCATTTTCTGTGCTCGCTTGGGTTGAACAAGTAGATCGATGAACCGTGTCCCGTTTTTGCCTTTTATTTTAGCATGTTCTGTGCGGCTATGTGCCCTTTCTAACACCAGCTGCTTTGCAGTCTGCACTGGGTGCAGTTTATCGTGGTACCAAAACAAGAGTTGTCTTGTCCTCAACAAGACATGACTAAAAAGCTTTCATAGCCTCTGTGTTGTCTTTACTTGTTCTGGAAATTACTTTACGTAGTGTACTGGGTGCCTTTTGCCGTAGTACCAGCGAGGTTGCCTTATACCTTGTAAGACAACCTATAGTGATTGGGACTATTATTTGTTGACTCTGTTCGGAACATTGTGACCAATAGGGTAAGTTGCGAAGAGAGTAACTGCAGGACTTGAATTGTCAAGCTCGTGTTTTTTCTCATAGTAAGCATGCTACTGTGTTGAATTCGACATCTTTTTTATCAGAGCACCAAATCGTAGAACAACAAATGTCTACCACATAACTCTTTATGAATAAGCATATTTTGTAAATATAAATAAAGTCAAATATAAGGATATTTGTTTTTAAAACACATTCCTGGAAGCTGCAATTTTTTAAAATCACAATATTAAAATTATCAATTTACGTAATATCAAAAGCTTCAGATCATAGAAACTTAAAAAAATTCAACTTCAAATATGTATTTTTATTACAATAAAACTATCCCCAAATACAATAACATGAAAAAGGTATTACATAAAAACTTGCTGTATGTTATTTAAGTTCAATGTACAATTTTTACACATTTGAAACGCCGGTAGTGCTGGGTAATTCTGCTAGTGTAACGTACACACACATACACACATACACGCACGTACACACACACACATGCACACACACACACACACACATACGTATATACATATTCGTTCGAAACATGATCTTTTTCTACACTTCTCGGACTTTCTCATTATTCAGTGAGTCATTGCTGAGGAGTTCTAACGATATCGAAACATGTCCAGAGTTTTTATCACAGCTTCATTACAGATCTCTAAGTTTTAGCTATTTGAAATCTCGGGAGTTCTCTTCCTTGACCTTTGAATGAGTAGTGTTCATTAACGCTGGCATCTCTTATCAATATGGTTACAACGTTCCTACTACTTTATCACACTACTTACTTTCTCTCTTCAACTCTCACCTAAGTACTCCTTATCCATTTCTCCACCCCACCTCATGATCTCCTCTCTCCCTCCGTCTCTCTCTCTCCCTCCGTCTCTCTCTCTCTCTATCTCTCTCTCTCTCTCTCTCCTCTCTCTCTCTCTCTCTCTCTCTCTCTCTCTCTCTCTCTCTCTCTCTCTCTTCACTTTGTCTCTAGCTGTTCACTCTCTCGCAAACATTAAACCTTTTTTCTCTGCTACCAGTACCACTTATTACTTTCTCTCTCCTTGCTCTCTCTCTCATTCACTCCCCTCCCCTATTTTACTACCCCTTTCCCTCCCTCGATCCCTCCCTCCATCCCTCCCTCCATCCCCCCCCCTCCACCCCTCCCTCCATCCCTCCCTCCATCCCCCTCCCTTCCCCCTCCACCCCTCCCTCCATCCCTCCCTCCATCCCCCTCCCTTCCCCCTCCCCCTCTCTCTTTCTCTCTTTCTTAATATTTCTATCCTTCGCATTTCAAATAATCGTTTTTTTATCCATCTTTTCTGTTTTGCTACAATACTATCTTTTCTCCCATTATTTCTTCACCCTTTTTTTCGTTCCTCCCTTTTCATTGTCTCCTCTACTCTTTTTCTCACCAATTTTCGTATCATCCTAAAGTGTTTTCACTCAGTTTTGTTGAACCCTTATATATTACTATCATAGTTACGTCCCACCCGTTTACTTTACTACATTTACCTGTTAATTAAGTAAACAGCTCCAAGATGGAAGAGAAAACACTGGTAGCTCGAAATGAATAGGTACCATAAATAAGAGACATATGAAGTAATGAGAAAATTGCAAGAATATGCTAGCATCTCTGATAATATCTTTACCTAGCAGTGTTATACTTAATCATATGAATAATAGTAAGTCATGTTGGTAGAAAAGTATGCGACTGTGGCATTAATATCTTTTAAAATAATGTACGCAGGTTGGTGAGTGTATCAGGGTTTAAAACACAAGAGAGCTAAGTGAAATTCCTTGATGTAAGGAATCAAGTAAGGCAGCCTCATTATGAAGTCTCTCTACAATGTAGCATCTGGGCGGCTACAGGACGTCTGCTACTGAGGAAACCGGGTAGGTCGAAATCACTGGATCTGGCACTTCGGGGCCCGTTGCTGACGATTTTCATTTGTCAACGATATAAATATGTGAGCTTTTATGCATCCATATGAGAGGTCTTCTCAAGGTAGCTAACGCGGTGTTCAGTGTTCTAACCAAATATCCATGTTAATTCTCTCTTAGTAATTTCTATATCATTTTTTAAAAATAGTGACCGCAAATTTTCATTCCTAAAATTTAGTCGTCTCATCAACAGCAGCAACAAGAGACCCTCTATATCAGTGTTTCTTGTGATGGACTGCACATCCCACATCCGGCAGATGAGACGCAGCAATATCTTTGTGAGGCGTGGATTACTTCATAATGGGACATTAACTAAGTAAAAATTGAATAAAACCTGCCGTAAAGTTTCGAGTATATACAGCTAACTATTTACTGTTCATGAAATATTCTGACGAGAAGTCGTGTTCATTATGTTATAGCACAACTATATCTGTACAATTATGTTTATCTTTATGTGTGCAGGACGCTTTAGCGTCGCTCACATAACTGCATACGGATTACAAAAGAGCAGTCCGCAAATGGAACAAATATTTCATCTCCCACTTCTCCGAATTTTGGTTAATTATCATCATTACACACACACACACACACACACACACACACACAGACGCGCATGCACGCACACACAGACACACACACACTCACTCAGTCACTTACACACACACTCTCACTCACACATACAGTCACTCACACACACAATCACTCACACACACAGTCACACACACACACACTCTCTCATTCACTCATACACGCACACACTCACACACACACTCACACACACACACACAGAGACACACACACACACACACACACACACACACACACACACACACACACACACACATATATCATACCATACAAACTTCCGTGTTGGGACGCACGTTTTTTTTTTGCTTTGGGGTTTTTTTTTAGAAAAATGAAAGTAGGGCGTGCAGCAAAAAATGTTGAGAAGCACTTTCTTGTATGGTCGCTCCACCTGTTAGAAACATTTGCAAAATCTCTTTCAAATAGCACTTTGTGATGCAGTCTTTACAACGTTGAATATGTGTGTTCGGTGAGAGATATAATGAATTCAGGAATCTACCACGACTTTCAAGGTTCTTCGTGCATGCTGTTCAAGACTTGTAGGAGGGACGCAATATTATGATGCAGAAGAAACTTGCATGAATTCACTAGAAGATATTTTCGAGGTTTTTTGTTCATGCTGTCAGTTTTAAATTGGTGTGAGTAGTTTAGGTTGCATGTGGATAAAGCTTGGGTGTGGAAAGTGTGAGAAGAATGGAGGTTGGGGGCAAGTAGATGATATATAAGGAGAGGTATGGGTGGGATTACAAATTGAAACTTGGGATGCACCAGATGTCATAGAGTTTGGATAAGAAAGAGCTCTATCAGAATGCGTTATAATGATGTAATCTGACATAAAGCCACTGCATATGTAACACACATACATATAGCACACACACACACACACACGTGTGTGTGTGCGTGCGTGCGTGCGTGTGTGTGTATGTGTAAACCTTTTCCCAATTAGAAAGCTATAAGCCAATAAAGATGAAAAATACAGATGTGAGAACAGAAACAGGAAAAAATATTTATAATTGAAATAATAAACGAACGACTAAATAAGGGAAATAAAGAAAATGTATGTATGCGTATAAATGTTTGTTGAGCACAAAAGAATCCTATTAAAAATATATACGAGTCTCATGATGGATGATTGTCTATATATAAATTGCGAAACAAAAGATGGTAGTTAAAAAAGGAGAGAAGTCATGTTTGGAATATCTCTTGAAATATAACAAAGAAAGCACATTATATAAACTTCTCTTCTAATGAAGGGCTGGCCAACCTGAGGCCCGCGGGCTGCGTGCGGCCCACAGACTTTATCTTGCGGCCCGCTTGATACTTTCTTGAAGTATTGTGTTTAATTTCAAAATAAAATTGTTTGTATTATTTACATTATTTACATTTGACGGATATTCGTCCTCATCTTGTTTGTTGTTAACACAACGTTTCGGCTGATATACCCTCCAGCCTTCGTCAGGTGTCTTGGGGAAATTTCGAACCTGGGTTCTCATTCCTATCGATGTTACTATTATTATTATATTATTATTAATATATTATTAATCAGGTCGCTGCCGTGAATCGAACTCGGAACCTTGGGATTAGTAGCCCGCGCTCTTAACCACTACGCTATATGCCCGTGAGTAATTATGGGGTGAATTTTAAGGCTTATAAATCTATTATTTTTCTATCCTTCCTCAATACCGGTTCCCATATGCTATTCATATCTGCACTCGGTCTGCTTAGGAGGTTGTTGTGTCCTAGCATATGTGCTGCTTCTTTTAGTTTTCGTATTTTCCAGTGTTGTTCCCTGTCTATTATTTTAACTTCATCCCACAGGGGGAGGTGGTTTCCATTTTTCCATACATGATCAGCTATACCCGATTTATCGATATCTCCTCGTGTCACAGCTTTGCGATGTTCTTCTTCTACCCTTATTTTGAGGGGGCGACATGTTTCGCCTTTGTATAACCTACCACAGCTGCATGGGATGGAGTACACGCAGTTTTTGGTCATATTCTCTTCTGTTGGTGGTTTTACCCGAAGGAGATATTTGCGAAGTGTTGTATTGCTCTTGAATACTGCCCTGATATCATATGGGCCGCATATCTTTTGTATCTTTTCGGAGAGGCCTTTCACATAGGGTAGACAGACTGTAGACAGTTTATTGGTTTCATCCTCTCTTTTCTTCATAATTGGAGTAGATAGTATGTTCTTGGGGTAGTTGTTTCTTAATAGATTGTTACTGAGCTTGATCATTTCCTCGTGGTGGGTATCACGATCGCTACTTATATTCTTTGCTCGGTGTTTTAGGCACTGAGCAATTCTTCTCTTTACACTGTATGGATGGTGGGAATTGAAGTTAAGGTATCGTCCAGTGAAGGTTGGCTTGCGATATACGGATGTCCTGAATCCATACTCGGTGCGTGTTATTAATACGTCCAGGAATGCCAGCTGATTGTTCTGTTCCTTTTCCATGGTGAACTGTATGGATGGATTTGTTGAGTTCACATGATCTAGCAGCATTTGGACATCTTGCTGGTGGGGCCAGAGAATAAAGGTGTCATCAACGTATCGCAGCCATAGGGTTGGTTTTAGTGGTGTTGATCCTAAAGCCAAATTCTCGAAGTATTCCATGTATATATTGGCTATTATCGGTGATAATGGCGAACCCATAGCTAAACCATCTTCTTGTCGATATATATCAGTGTCCATACTGAAGTAGGTAGTTTTTACACAGAAAGTCAACATTTCCATCAAGTTTGTTATTGGTATACTAGTGCGTTCTTTTAGATGGGTGTCTGTCACTAGTTTTTCTTGAATCACCGATAGTGCTTCACCAGTTGGGACTTTGGTGAATAGACTTATCACATCTAGACTCACCATCTGGTTGGATTCAATGGGGGTATCCTTGATCAATTCTGTGAAGTGGATGGAATTCTTCACGTATGATGTTGACTTTCCTGCTAATGGACTGATTATATCCACCAAGAAGCGGCTCAGTGGATGACATGCTGAACCTCTACAGCTCACTATAGGTCTTAGTGGAATACCTTCCTTGTGAATCTTAGGGAGACCGTACATGTGTGGTAGTTTACTGTAGTGTTGAGTCAGCTGTCTGTACTTCATTGGTGTGAAGTGATCCTTGTTCTTGATCAAGATCTGTGACAACTTCCTCTCTGTTTTCAGAGTTGGGTCTTTCTTTACTCTACTGTAGCTACCATCACTTATAAGACTTGCCAATTTTTCGGAGTAGTCAGACTTGTTCATCACCACTGTAGCATTTTCCTTGTCCGCTGGGAGAACTATGATGGAATTGTCTCCTTGTAGCCTTTTGATAGCGAACTTTTCTTCCTTAGTGATGTTTGGTTTGGGAAGTTTCGCTTTCTCCAGTACCTGTCTCACCTCAATGCGCTTGATGGTTGTCGCAAAGTTGAGACCTTTATTCAGTACGGCTTCTTCGGAGTCTTCCAGACGTCGGCTACTTACATTAATCACTGCTTTCACAGGTGGGTGATGGACTTCAGTCTTCATTCTCTGACCTTTGAGTTTCATAAACTTCTTAATCTGGCGTGTCTTCACCGTTTCAAATTCTTTCATGTACGATTTTCCTAGATCTTGTTGGATTCTCTTTCTGTCGTCATCTCTAGTTATTTTTCTAAGTAAAGAAGATAGCCTCTCTTTGATTTCGTTATTTAGTTGATGTTTTTTCCAACGGTTGTAATGGATCCTCTCACGGACGAGGGCATGTCTTGCCCATTCCGCTACTCTTCTAGCTTTATATGAATCCACTGGTGTCATTATATTCAAGCCAGGTGGTATTAGCTTTGAGTCTCTACATCTACACAGGAAAGTTAGATGGTTTGAAAGACGAGCTAGTTTTTGATGGAGTTTCTCTATATGTCTCCAATGAAGTCTAATGTCGGCTCCGTACCGATTAGATAATACAGTTCTATATTTAAGAGATGAGGAATTATTTACATTATTTACATTTGACGGATATTCGTCCTCATCTTGTTTGTTGTTAACACAACGTTTCGGCTGATATACCCTCCAGCCTTCGTCAGGTGTCTTGGGGAAATTTCGAACCTGGGTTCTCATTCCTATCGATGTTACTATTATTATTATTATTATATTATTATTATTACTATTATTATGAATCGAACTCGGAACCTTGGGGTTAGTAGCCCGCGCTCTTAACCACTACGCCATATGCCCGTGGGCATATGCGGCCCATATGATATCAGGGCAGTATTCAAGAGCAATACAACACTTCGCAAATATCTCCTTCGGGTAAAACCACCAACAGAAGAGAATATGACCAAAAACTGCGTGTACTCCATCCCATGCAGCTGTGGTAGGTAATACAAAGGCGAAACATGTCGCCCCCTCAAAATAAAGGTAGAAGAACATCGCAAAGCTGTGACACGAGGAGATATCGATAAATCGGGTATAGATGATCATGTATGGAAAAATGGAAACCACCTCCCCCTGTGGGATGAAGTTAAAATAATAGACAGGGAACAACACTGGAAAATACGAAAACTAAAAGAAGCAGCACATATGCTAGGACACAACAACCTCCTAAGCAGACCGAGTGCAGATATGAATAGCATATGGGAACCGGTATTGAGGAAGGATAGAAAAATAATAGATTTATAAGCCTTAAAATTCACCCCATAATTGCCCACGGGCATATGGCGTAGTGGTTAAGAGCGCGGGCTACTAACCCCAAGGTTCCGAGTTCGATTCACGGCAGCGACCTGATTAATAATAGTAATAATAATAATAATAATATTATAATAATAATAATAATAGTAACATCGATAGGAATGAGAACCCAGGTTCGAAATTTCCCCAAGACACCTGACGAAGGCTGGAGGGTATATCAGCCGAAACGTTGTGTTAACAACAAACAAGATGAGGACGAATATCCGTCAAATGTAAATAATGTAAATAATTCCTCATCTCTTAAATATAGAACTGTATTATCTAATCGGTACGGAGCCGACATTAGACTTCATTGGAGACATATAGAGAAATTGTTTGTGCAAAACATTTGTTTCAAAATAAATTATAAATTTGTAAGTGGGAATAAAGGAATAGCCTACAATTTTATAATTTTAAATAAATGAAAAGTATTAAAAAATTCTTGTTTCTGTAATTTGATTATTTGACTATTAGTGCATAAAGTATAAAAGCGGCCCTCAAAAAAGGTTTCTGGGATTAAAGTGGCCCGTAATGTAATTCGAGTTGGCTAGGCCTGATCTAGACCATAAAACTGCTGGCGAAATGCTATTTGAGAGATTCATATATGAAATTAAGTACTCAAGTGTTCTCATTAATTACTTTATACAGCCCCATTTCAACTCAGCATCGAAGATTTATGAATATTTGAAACATTCAGTTATTATAAAGTATTCCTGCTTTATTTCATACCAATTAAGTGACATGACATTACACTAAATCACATTTATAATCTCATAAAAAAGGAAAGACACAAAGGAAAACGTTGTTCTAAAACAAAAACGATACAGGATTGTCACGGCTGGAACACTTTTTTTAATCACATTTAAAAGAAACTTGAAGAAATCATTGCAATGTGTTGATTGCTTAAGAAATATATGAGGTGCGAATTAAGTTCGATATCTAGACTACGAATCGAAACTACAGATCAAATATAGTTCCCAGGCGCTACTATCTAGTCCACAATGTGAGAACTTCCGTACCTATTCATAGTAAAAATATCGTGAATTATCGAAGCAGCTTTCAAGTGTTAGACCAACCTGCTAGAAATAGCAGCCAAGTGTCCCTCAAATCACACTCTTAAAAAGTATTCACATAATAAGACTTAATATAAAATATCTAAAAAAAAAAAAAGCGGACTATATGGTCAAAGGTGGTATGCTTTTGATCACAGAGATGCTCGACTGTTGAATATTGTATTTAAATATAATTTCCAAGACAATGAAGTTGTAGCTGAACTGTTTCAAGTGTAATGATTTGCGACCTTACATGATCAATCAGCTAAAAATAGCGGATAAATATCCTTAAAATCACACCTTTTCGTCTTAAACGAGGAAGTACACATTGGGTAATGTAGTCCAGTGTACCTGAGACGAGATTGTCACAACTGATACGCATCTTGATCATAAGTTTGTTCGGTAAGAACTGACCTGAAGCTAAAACAACAACCATATCAGTAATAGCAGCAATAATAACCTCACCTCAGTGGATTCAGCGGAAGAATATGTATGTCACTCATTAGAAAGGGCATTCAACCATGAAGTCCCTGCTGTATCACCATATGCGGACTTGTCTGGCATTTAGCAGCGTAGAAACTGTTGCAAAACACACGAGAGTACACACACATACGCACATACATATATGTAAACACCAACAGTTGCACATACATACATACATACATACATACATACATACATACATACATACATACATACACACACGCACATACACACACATACTGTATATTATTTTATTATCATAGTTGACAGCATATAACACGCACTTTTTCCCCCCACCGAAAAAAGCCTTAAAAAAGTCACCCTGCGGACTATATGCGAAGTTTGGCCTCCCATAAGCTTCAATGCACTAAAATTCTTTATCCTGAATATGCACTGCATAAATTGGTGTGCGCCTAATATGCCAGTGTACCCATTATTCCATCAAATACAATATGCATAGCTTGCACTACGACGACATTGCCTCCGCTAGCTGTCGACAGATGACATTTTCGGCCCCTTTTATTGCACTCTCTGGCGCTTCTAGACACCAGTTATACAATAATAATAATAATAATAATAATAATAATAATAATAATAATTAATAATTGGACGTGACAGCGGCTGGACGTGTTCTTCGCTGCTCTGACCTGTCAGCAGCTGAAGAAACAGAAACACTAATACAACCCAACAAGACAACTGAAAAATAACTCTAAAAGACTGGAATTTCTACACTTTCCTGTGAGTATTTTGAATTTCCCTCAAAATAAGTTAAGAAACTTACATATCTACAGATTTCGAACACATAAACGATCAGCTTTAAAGCCTTTAATATCTACAACTTCTGTGAATGCCTAACCTTTCCTTTCCCCCTCTTTATTCCAATACAAACAAACACCTACAAAAATTTAGAAACTTTAATATCTCCAATTTTGTGTGAACATTTTATCTTTCCTTCTTCCCTGACTAACAGAATATGTAAACATACCTTTTATTGTAATAACACAATTAAATACACGATAAAACAAATTAAGGAAGTAAACGCTTACCAATATATAAATATTGCACAACTACAAAAACTGTAAACCACAGCAAAACTTTTAAAAAGAAAAGAAAAATTCCAAAAGAAAAAGAAATTCAGAAATTAAAAAATCTAACAAGGTGAACATCTCTTCCTCCTACTATTCCCAAAAACTGGAATATCTACAATTTCCTGTGAATATTTTAAATCTTTCTCAAAACAAAATGAGGAAACTTACATACCTACAGCCTTCGAACACACAATCAGCTTTAAAAAAAAAACCATTAATATCTACAACTGCTGTCAATACCTATCCTTTCCTTTCTCCCTGAGTATTCGAAAATGTAAACATCATCCACCTTTTTATTCTATTTTATTCATCCTCTACACTAAACGGGAATATCTGTGATTACTCCTACCACAAAGCAAATATTTTGTTTTACTGCTTAGATTTGTTAATTATCCCTAGTTTTAGTCTTTCTTTCACATGTCTGTCACATATCTATGGTTGCCATTCAAGTAAGGTATTGTGACTTTATCTACAAACGCATGAAATCCTATATTTATTGAAGGCTTTGAATATTGTCATTCTCTTGACTAACACGATTCTTGAAGTCTTTCGTATATTTACGCCATTGCGTCACATCTAACAGTCAGACGTGTCATAAGGTCAGGAGGTTGTCTCGTTATTGCAGGATGACTTGTGAATATGAACGCTTCCTTCAAACCCATCTGCACCTCCCAGTAATACAAACGTACATAAATCCACATATCTCTGAATCAAGGATTAGATAGTTTACAGCAACAGCTATAGTAGTAGTAGTATTAGTAGTAGTAGTAGTAGTAGTAGTAGTAGTAGTAGTAGTAGCAGCTGCAACAGCAGCAACAGCAGCAGCAGCAGAGGCAGCGGCTCCACCAGTTATTGTTGAGCACCGGATCAAACAGACCTATGATCCTGGCAATCCAACCGTGATTATCTTGTTTCTAGTGGTATCTTGGACTAGACAACCAAGTAAGACGTTAAAAAGCTTGGGAGTTTGGGGGCGGTGAATATAGAGCTACTCCTTAAACAACATACACCCAGGTCCGGCCTAGTCCGGAGTGATGGTACCTATCAAGGTCACAACTAAGAGTCAAATAGTAGAAGAGAGTTCTGTGGAAAAAACATATAGGACTCGGAACAGAGCAGCCCCTAGACATGTGTTACACAGACCACTGCTATACGGGCATGCCTCGATTTCATGTGAATCAGTCCGCTGATCAAGAGGTTAAGTAGACACTGTTCTTCAAGGGTAAGCTCGGGAGATCAGGTAGCTAACAGAGTTAGATGTAAATATATTGACGAAAAGCAACAGGTAACCACTGTTGTATCTTTCTCAAGCAAGATCGTAAATCTTTTCACTTTAGCATGTAGGGTGTCCATGATCGCAGACGCACACGAAGAAAGAAAGAAACAAACAAACAAAGAAACAAACAAACAAACAGAGGGAGGACTAGTTTATCTAACGGCCGGGTATGATTTGAGAGAGATGTAGTCGAGCAACCACATAATGGTTCCCTTGTTGTTTCGTATATTATCTGACTGATTAGTAGCCATATGTTTATCATATGTGTTAACAAAGTACTGGACTATATCTAAATAATCCTTACATGTCATAATTGTCCATTGCAAGAATGGTTGTGTGGAAAGCCTCAGGTGTCATTTGATTCGAGATAACTTGAAAAGGTTATATAATTTCGTTGTTATTTATTGGTTATTTTTCTGCCAACGTTGACTTTGCCTTTCATTTTTCCGGGGTCGATAACATAAGTACAAGTGAAGAACTGGGGTCGATGTAATCGACTTATCCCTCCCTGAAAAACTGCTGGTCCTATGCGAAATTTTGAAACTGTTATGTTGGTTATCATGAAATCAGAAAATTGGCAGAACCATCAGACGTTCGCAAAATATGCCTTTTGGTATTTGCTTTTGTTCTTTACTTTCTGAATTCCATATCCGCCTTTCCTTCTTCTACGGTCAATAAAATAAAATAGCGGCCAAGTACTGGGGCCGATGATATCGACTTTACCATTTATCATTGGTCATGTGCCAAAACTAGAAACAGTATTAGGGATATGATTAACTTTTGTTAAATTAGTATCATTGTATTTAATACAGTCGACATTCAAAATTTAATTAGAAATTATTGCGTGGTACGTAAAAGTTAATATTAATGAACTAATATTGCTTCAATTATTCCGACATGTACGGGAAACAACTTTGGACACATTCCGGTACTATTAGATTTCCTCAGTGAAACATAGACTTCACTCTACTTTAGCCACATTAATATATACATTCATAGAAGGCGGCGAGCTTGCAGAATTGTTAGCATACCAGGCAAAATGATTGGTGGCATATCGTCCGTCCTTACGTTTGGAGTTCAAATTCCGAAGTTCGACTCTGTCTTTCATCCTTTCAGAATTGATAAAATAAATAAGTACCAGTTGAGCACTGGGACCATTGTAATCGACTTAGCCCCTGCCCCGAAATCGATAACCTTGTGTCAAAATTTGAAACCAACATATAAATTCATATGAACGCTTCTTCTGTTACAAAAAATAACTGGAGAGATATCATAACTAGGGTATTACACTCACCAACACAGACACAAACTAAACACTGGACATTAGAGGAATAACAATGGTACTTTTATTGATAAACTAAATCCTTTTATCAACAACTTGTATGAGCCCTGCGACGATAATTGGTTTGTATAGGCACAGGCACGGCGGTATGTTTAAGAAGCGCCTTTGCAACCGCGTGGTTTCAGATTCAGTCCCACTGCGCGGTAACATGGGCGTCTTCCAATATAGACCAGGACCGACCAATAACTTGAGAGTTAATTTGGTAGACGGAAACTACCTAGAAGCCCATTGTGTGTGGGTGTGTGTGTGCTCGTGTTTCTCACCCAACCATCGCTTGACAGTCGGTATTGGTCTATTTACGTCACCGTAACTTAGCGGTTCGCAAAACGTTTTCGACTTAAAAAAAGAATACTGGGGTCGATTTGCTCGCCTAAACCATTCAAAGATGTGCCCCAGCAAAGCCACAGTCCAATGACTGAAACCAGTAAAAGATAACACTACCAGTATGTATGGCGGCGAGCTGGCAGAATCGTTAGCACGCCGGGAGAAATGCTTAGCAGTATTTCGTCTGCCGCTACGTTCTGAGTTCAAATTCCGCCGAGGTTGACTTTACCTTTTATCTTTTTGGTGTCGATAAATTAAGTACTAATTACATACTGGAGTCGATCTAATCGACTGGCCCCGGCCACGAAAATTTGGAGCCTTGTGCCCTGAGTAGAAAAAAAATACTACTAATTTGTACACGCCGAATCCCATGGTTCCTAAATATCAATGAAGATCAAAGCTAAGTTTATTCTAAGTTGTTTTTTTTCTTCATAAAGCTGGAACATTGTTAGGTTTGGATATAAGCATTAAAAAAACTGTTTTGGTTTTATTTCAAAACTACTTTGAAGTGACTTTCTAAAATGTACGTTTGCACGTGTGTATAAATGTATGCATGTATGTATATATATTTGTGTACGTACACACACACATACACTCATATATAGGGATGTGTATGTATGTATGTTTGTACCTATATATCTCCACATATATGTTTATATACACACACACACATATATGTTTATATACACACACACACACACATATATATATATATATATATACACACACACACACATATATATATATATATATATATATATATATATATATATGTATACATATATATATATATATACATACACACACACACATATATATATAGACATGCACGCACACACACACACACACATGCACGCGCACACACACATGCACACACACATACATATATACACACACGTACAAACATATATGTGGAGAGAGATGTGTGGGTACGTGTGTATGTATATGTACGTGTATGAATGTAAGCCAATAGACGTATGTACTAAGAAAATTTATGTAGATATTAAAAGTTGTATCAGTTTTAAAAGCTGTTGTACGTGTGCGTGTGTGTTTTGTGTGAGTGTGTGTGTGTGTGTGTGTGTGTGTGTGTGTGTGTGTGTGTGTGTGTGTGTGTGTGTGTGTGTGTGTGTGTGTTTCATTATATGTTTATGTGACTTTGGCAGATCTCCACATAGTACACGCAAAAACACCGCGTAGGCACATACGCCCACTCATACGCAAATATATTCTTAACGTGTTTATGATCATCATCATCATCATCATCATCATCACTATCATCATCGTCGTCGTCGTCGTCGTCATCATCCGACATGACATGATGATAGATATTTATTACACCAAACAACTCTCACAGGGCTTCAGCGTATGTGTGTGTATATATGTGTGTGTGTATATATTTGTGTGTATGTGTGTAGTGTGAGTGTGTGTACATTCATGCATATATAGATACATACATATATATATAGTATTATATAAAGATACATACCTATGTATAATATACAAGGAATGGACGGTATATGTTCGCAATTTTCAACTGCTAATTTTATGCATATTTTTTTTTTAATAGTTTCACTTTTGTTTTAGTTCTTGGCAGAATAATTGACTATGGAAAAATTTGAAATACCCCACCCCGCAAAAAAAATCATGGAAGACGTATGAAGTTCTGCTTGAAACCGCGCCAGAAGGACATACATGGAGATTTCGGACTTCCTCAATGTCAGTAGAGGGAGGGTACAAAAGGTCAGAAAGGGGCTGGAAGATTCAGGATTCGACTACGAGGCGCCAGCAGAAAGGGTTACCCATGACCGACAGCAGAAAGTGTGACCCATCAGAACCCCGAAATTTGTCTATGAAATCCGAGAAATCAACAACAATAATCCCAGCAAGTTGATTCATGCGATTGCCAAGGAGAAAGATGTGGACGAAAAATTCATCAGATAGGTGATATATAAGGACACTTGCTACTTCTCGTACAATATGAGGAAGGGACAATTTCTGCAGGAAAACTAACTCGAGATCATCAAGAAACTGATCAACAAGCTGAAATACCTGTTGGAGCCAGATATGCTGTGGTTCTTCTCCGACGAGAAGAATTTCTACCAACACCAAAAGCCCAACTCCTAGAACAACAGGTTGCTCGCTGTTTCACGCAAGGACGTGCCTGGTGTCATACAGACAAAATTTTCTGCAACAGTCATGATCTTCGGTGTCATCAGCACTGAAGGTGACGTCATCCTACATCACTTCTTTCCTGAGCGCCTAAGTCTGAATACCAACAGTTACATCCGTATTCTGACGAGGTAGTGAAGGCCTTGATCGACCGGGTAGCTGCAGGGAGGTCGTACATGTGGCAGCAAGACTCTGCGCCTGGCCACACCTGCCCGAAAACCCAGGCCTGATTGTCAGATAATATCTTCGATCACACAGCATCTGACATTTGGACTCACAACTTGCCTGACTGCAATCACCTCGACTTCTTTGTGCGAGGCGCGCGGGAACAAGAGACCAACAAATCCATACTGCAACACGAAGAACAAGCTGAGAGCCAGGATTGCCAGGGCCTTCAAGGGCCTAAAAAAGGAAATATTGATGAAAGCCTGAGGCCGGTTCCGAGGACGCCTGGAGGCTGTCATCGTGGCCAAAGGCGGGTTCATCGAATGAGATAGATAGAACATGTCATGAAGACAAACTACCCTAAATTTGACGAATCACAAAGAAAATGTACACCCACACACATCTTTGTCAACAAACCGGACAATCAACAAATTGGGTTGATCATTGGTCCCATCCACTTTTCAACTTGGATCTAGTGCCCTCCGACATTCACTTTTTGATCCTATAAAGGGTAGTGATAAGAGAAAACAAGTTGTAGTCATAAACGAGATGAAAATGGCAATGAAGAAGGGAATACAAAAGTGGATGCAAGAATTCTGTCAAAGAATATTCGAGTGTCTGGCTCAACGTTGGCGCAACGATAGCTTGTAATGCAGACTATGTTGAGTAGTACCTTTGTAAAGGTATATACACACGCACACACGCACACACACACGCACACACACACACACACACACACACACACACACACACACACACACACACACATATATATATATAAACACATAAGGTTCATTACAATTGTTTCAGTAGCATTATTTTTATTGTTGAATAGTTCCATTACTATTATGACATCTTGAAACATATCCGCTTTCATCAGGCGATTTTAAACTTACACAGAAGAGAATACAAATTGACCCGGATTTGGCAAGCATCGTCAAAGCGAGTGAGCATATATGAAGAGCTCTTCATAGTCATGACTACATGTGAAAAGTTCTTCTTATGTACTTAGTTGCTTTGACGATGCCTGGCAAGGCGGGTCAATTGGTATTTTCTTTTCCTACGTAAATTTAAATCCATCTGATGAAAGCGGAATTTTTTCATGATATAATATAGTGCTCCCTCTCTATAACGCGGGTGATAGGGTGCAAGAAAACCAACTGTGTTCTATCCGGACCGCAGATTGACGGGTAAGGTGGGGACAGGTGATAATAGAAGAAAATGAGATATTTGGTCTGATTAGTAAGGTACACAAACGAAAAAAAAAAACATATTCAATCAAGTTTAACATTTATTATACAATACAAATAAATTACTTATAAAATATCATGAATTACAGCACTTACAACTTTTTAGAAAGTATTTACATTGTTTACTTCCGTGAGTAGTTCCTGTTGACTCTAAAATAAGAATTTTCAATAAATACTTATGAAATGCTTTTACATTGCATTTCTGATGTAATGCCACCTAGTGAATGATTTGAGAGCCCTTAAAAGTATATTTAATTAATAAAGTACATTATATGAAAGTTCACTTTTAATTGTTTTCTATTCAATCACATAAAAATGCCTGTCAGATTCTTCTAGCACAGTTCTTTCTTCATCTTAATGTGTGTCTGTCTGAGCAGATTCTCCAGGTGTATGGTGTTGACTGGGATAGCTTTCTCCAGAAGGTTGATGCTCCTAAGGTGGCTCCTAACACTAGGGACTTGAAAAATCATTCTTCAAATATGCTGGCTGTCATCCATGACCTGGCTGAGTGTTTGTAAAACACTGGTAGATTGTTCATGGGTGATCGATACTTGCCCACAACCAGGGGTTTAAGCTTGTGGGTGCCTGTCTCGTTGCAGGCAAAAAGGCTGGTGAGTCTGTTCATTGCCAGTTTGTAGCCCAAGGTCTTACGGGCATCCGTTGTTATTGCTAGGGTGTTGTTTGGTAGCATCTTCCAGTAGAGGCCGGACTCATTTGCATTGTACAGTTGTTCAAGGGTGAGGGACTCTGCGTCCATATGCTACTTCAGGATAACAGGCAAATCATCTGCAGCTTGGCTATCTGCTGATCTCTCTGCTCCCCACTCATCTTGACAGCACCTATATTATGGCGCTTCTGGAACCTGTACAACCACCCTACTGACTAGAAAGGCTTGCTGGACAGGTTGCTCTGGATGCAGCTGGCTATGAAACTTCTCTGCCTGGGTTTTGATAATGCCTCCTGACAGTGGGGTGCCACCACTCTGCTCCTGGACAAACCAGGTGAAAACTGCTTTCTCAAGTTCACTATCAGTGACAGTCTCGGCCTTCTTCCTAGCCAGGCCCTCATTGTCCACGACTGTATTTCCATAACTCCTGGGGTTAATCAGGGTGGACTCTGGAACACCAGTCTCTCTCGATAGTTTGGCTTTGATTTCGCCATTTTGTATGCTGTCAACCAAATTTAATTTTTCCTTCACAGTTATAGGATTTCCTCTTAGGCATTGTGTATTCATACGGTAATTTTTTTTAATATCAGCAAGATACCTTGAAATTGTAATGAATGAAGTGGAATATGGTTTCCCTTTTATTATATAAACCGTACCTCCAGGGTGTTAATTACTTCTTTTAAATATAAATGTTTTGACTCATTCGAGCCCTTTGATTGGCGAAAGCTTCTTCAAACAATCCAATCAAATCGTGTCAAAGAAATTATGCACCCAGTTAAATGGTAACCGATTGCAATATTTTCAATCTGTTGGTTAAGGTATGTAATTCGTTGAAATTCGCTGAAATTCTGCTTTTAATCAAGGTTTTATCAAGTTGTGAGCGATAATGAGGGAAATTCAGCTTCAAATCATTTGGGGTCCATCAGACCACCCATCTTATATGCGGGAACGCGGTATAGCGAGACGCCTTATAAAGAGAGAGAGTACTGTAGTAGCAATCAAACTATTCAACAAAAAAAAATGCTGCCGAAACAGCTGTAACGACCCTTAAATCCAGTTATGTTCTTTTATGCAAACACCATATTTGAAACTATCCTTATATGGGATCTATAACTTGCATTGGATTGTGAACTTATACGTGTGTGTGTATATACAAATGTGTGTGTTCGTATGCATACGAACATATGGAAATGTGTATGCCTATGATTAAGTCTACGTATTTGTGGAACTCGACCCTTTCTCCCTGTCTTGAAAATTAAAATACCTACATTCCAACGAATTTTACAACTGATTACGCACACACACACACACACACACACACACACACGCACGCACGCACACAAATATATATATGCATGTAAGTATGTACACACACACATACACCCATATGTGTACATGATGAATATAAATTGGTTCGACGACAGCTGTGATCATCATCTATATATCCAGACACCCATCTCTTTCCCTCTTTTTTATATTATTTGCATACACACATACATACATACACACATATGAACCCAAATAAATATGTAAGTATACACGCTCACACTCCACCCTTAAAATATATAGGGTGGAGGAGAGAGGACGGACGTTTTTGAAATGGCTATTGCTCAGCTCCAGTGGGAGAGACATGTGTCCGACAGGTACCATTCGGTCCGTGGTGTCTTAGCATTTTTTTTTCTTTTCAGGTGAAGCCATGGAGCTGTGGACGATAGAGCTTTGTGCGTTTGCCTACAACAGTTACGTGAAGAATAACGAGTCTGTCACAGCAGTTTAGCTTGAGTTTCGGAGCCACTTCCAACATTCACCAAAATCAAGATATTCCCACCCGTAACACAATCATGCGTCAGGTGAATGCACTTTGTACGTGAGGTACACTAATGAAAAGGAGACTGATGGGGGCGTCACGAATGGTACGGACCCCAGAAAATGTGGAGCGCGTCAGACAATCCTTGATACGGAGTCCGAATCTCTCTGCTCGGAGACATTCCACTGAACTTGGCATCGGTAATCGATCGGTAAGGCGTATTTTGCATGAAGATCTGCATTTCCACCCGTACAAATTAGACATTGAGCAACAGTTGAAACCATGGGACTATTCACAGTGGCTTAGCTTCGCACGTCAGATGGAAGCAATTTTTGAGGCAAATGACAACCATATTTTCTTAATGAGTAATGAAGCTCATTTTCATCTCAATGGTATGGTGAACCAACAGAATTGTTGTTATTGGACTCTTGAAAATCCGAGAGAACTGCACAAAAGATCACTGCACAGCCCCAAAGTGACGGTTTGGTGTGCTGTTGGAAAAGCTGCCGTCATCGGTCCTTACTTTTTTGAAGACAATAATGGAAATGATGTTACTGTGAACTCCAAGTGTTACATCGAGATGATAAACAACTTATTTGTACTTAAATTACGACGAAAACATATGCCCATTAGATGTGTATGGTTTCGGCAAGATTGGGCGACGGCCTACACAGCCAGAGAATCAAGGGACGTTCTTCGCCCTCTCTTCGGTTACCGCCTCATTTCCAGGTTTGCTGATATTCCTTGGCCCCCTTGGTCCCCTGATGTGTGATTATTTCTTGTGGGAAAACCTCAAGACAGTGTGTATGTATGTGCATAAGCCCCTTACATTGGACGATTTGAAGGAAGCTATTCGAGTGGAAGTTGCCCAAATTGACAGAGCAATGCTGGAGAGAGCGGAGGCCAACTTCCAAGAACGCCTTCAGAAATACATCAATGAAAACGGATACTTCATGATAGACGTTGTTTTCCACACTTGATTTTGACAAATGCTAATTCAATACGAACACGTTCATGTCAATAAAATTTGTTTGCAGCTAAAATTAACGATCTTGTGAATTTTCCAGAAACGTCCGTCCTCTCTGTCCCACCGTGCATGTGTGTGTGTATGTACGTGTGTGTGTGTGTGTGTGTGTGTGTGTGTGTGTTTGCGTGCTCTCATGGTTCTCCAACAGCTTGGACTACAACACCTTGTGGAAAGCAAGTTGAAGTTAAACGTTGTGGAATTGTGAAGAGAGGGGGTTCTTTTTGGCTACAACGCATACCTACACATCAACACATTGATATACTCTCATACATACACTCACAATTATACGAGTGTATATGCATTCAGAGACTCGAACATCATTTTCATTTATATATATATGTATGGTCCTTTATATATGACCGTCTCCCAATAGAAAGAGTTTAAAATGAAAAGCAAAACCGAGAAGGAGGAGTAAGAGAGAGAAGTGAGAGGCGAATTTAATAATATAAAAGTGATTGACGAGAGAAAAGAGAGTCGAAGACAGAAATGAGTGGAAAGAGAATGAGGGAAATAAATGTGATAGAATTAAGAAAATATTAGAACGAAGATGAAAAGTGCTATTTTTAAACTTTGACTAAGACCACAGATTGTGGGCGAGTGGTATTTCCTTGTTCAGTTATAATTGTATTAGCATCAAGATATACTATAAGACTATATACTCTTTTACTTGTTTCAGTCATTTGACTGCGGCCATGCTGGAGCACCGCCTTTAGTCGAACAAATCGACCCCAGGGCTTATTCTCTGTAAACCTAGTACTTATTCTATCGGTCTCTTTTGCCGAACCGCTAAGTTAAGGGGACGTAAACACACCGGCATCAGTTGTCAAGCGATGTTGGGGGGACAAACACAGACACGCAAACATATACACACACACATACATATACATATATATATACATATATACGACGGGCTTTTTTCAGTTTCCGTCTACCAAATCCACTCACAAGGCTTTGGTCAGCCCGAAGCTATAGTAGAAGACACTTGCCCAAGGTGCCACGCAGTGGGACTGAACCCGGAGCCATGTGGCTGGTAAGCAAACTACTTACCACACAGCCACTCCTACACTTAGGACTCCAGTATTTAGTTGGTACTTAATGTTATTGCTCTTCCCGTTGGAGGAAAGGTAAAGTTGATCTGAGTGGGATTTGAACCCACAGTGTAATGTTCTAACTGAATGCTGCAGTCGTTTCGTCCGAGACTCTAACTATTCTGCCAATCCGTCTATTTGAATGGTATGTTGTTTTATCGATCCAGGAAGGTAAGGTTAGCGACCGGTTGGGTTTTATCTCAGAATGTAAGGTGTTACTAAATCTAAGTACTGAAAGATCCCTGCTTATTCTGGCAATACACCTTCACAGAAATATAAATTAAAGAGGAAACCCCTACCTGGTTACTCTGCCTACTAGAAAGAGCTACGAAATCCTCATCAAATCACGTTTTAATTTCTTGGAAAAGGAAAAATATTTTGTTAATGTAGTTGCAAATATTCATAGAAATGCGGGTTAGTCACGGCTAGATTGTCTTCGACCAGTGGTCTACTCGATCAGGGTTGATCTGGGACTAACCAGCAACAACAATAAGATAAAATCAGAAAGTGTATTAGAAAATTTAGAAAATAAGTGAAAAAAGGAACACAAAATAGATATAGATGGAGTAAAGTATGTGTGAAAGAAACGATGATTGAGGAAGTTTCGGAATTGTTGAAATTCGAAGTCCCAAACCTCACATTAAAGGAAAAGGGAAGTGGCTATCTTTATATTTTAGGATTCCGATATTTCATACAACGGAAATTACAATTCTGAAGAAAATGTTTACAAAAATTTCACTTTCTCCTTCCTTCCGTATTCTTTTGCTTTCCTATGATGTATGGAACTTCGATGGGTAATTATTCCAAAACTCCGCCAATGATTGATTGAGGAAGAAGATAAGTAATTGCAGAATTGAAAAAAAAAAAATTCATGAATGTCAGTATCGGGAAAAAAATTTTTTTAAGGAGGCGCAGGAGTGGCTGTGTGGTAAGTAGCTTGCTTACCAACCACATGGTTCCAGGTTCAGTCCCACTGCGTAGCACTTTGGGCAAGTGTCTTCTACTATAGCCTCGGGCCGACCAAAGCCTTGTGAGTGGATTTGGTAGACGGAAACAGAAAGAAGACCGTCGTATATATGTATATATATGTATATGTATGTGTGTTTGTGTGTCTGTGTTTGTGTCCCCCCCCCCCTCAACATCGCTTGACAACCGATGCTGGTGTGTTTACGTCCCCGTAACTTAGCGGTTCAGCAAAACAGACCGATAGAATAAGTACTAGGCTTACAAAGAATAAGTCCTAGGGTCGATTTTCTCGACTAAAGGCGGTGTTCCAGCATGGCCGCAGTCAAATGACTGAAACAAATAAAAGAGTAAAAGAGTAAAGAAAAAAATAAAGTGTACGAAGAGGTGAGAGTTCTGGCGTTTTGGATAGGTTCTGATTGAAATTGTGCCTTAAGAATTTTATTAATAACACCAGGAACAGATAAAGGACAGAACGAGTGAAATTAAGTAGAGAGCGAAAAAAGAGAAAATGTCTAAACGAAGGGTTTTAGAGAACGAGAAAGAGAAAGAGAGATGGAGAGGCAGAAATAATGATAAGAGAGAATAAAAGAAAAGTGAGACAGAAATAATTGTAGAGAAGAAGGACAGAGAAAAGAAGAGTTAAGAAAGTAAATGGGGAAAATGGAAACGTAAGAGTTAAAAGAATCGAAGTTGGAGAATGAGAGAAAAGGGGAAAACAGAAAAATAAGAAATAAAAGAGGAAAGGTAAATGAGAGAGAGGAAATAAAAAAACAAGTGATAAAGTAAAGTAAGTGAAAGAAAAATAAAGAATAGTAAAAAAAAAAGGATAAGGGACGATAAAGAAGGCAAGGGGAAAATATTAAAAAGAAAAGAAACGAAAGGGAAAATTAAAAAATGAAAGGGAAAAGCATGGACGTTTAAAGAGAAAAAAGAGAGGAGTGAAAAAGTGATCATGGGAGAAACCATTGAGTGTGTGAGAAATGAGTGTGTGAGAAATGAGTGTGAGAGAAGAAGAAATTTATGGAGAAACAGGAGGAAGAGGAAGAGGAAAATTAGAAATAAAGAGGAAGATGTAAAGGTGTCAGTGAGTTCGAGAAAGAGAGAGAGAGAGAGAGAGAGTGAGTGTGTGTGTGTACATGTGTGTGTGAGTGTGTGTGTGTGAGTGTGTATGTGTGTGTGTGTACGTGTGTGTGTACGTGTGTGTGTGTGCACATGTGTGTGTGAGTGTGTGTGTGTGAGTGTGTATGTGTGTGTGTACGTGTGTGTGTACGTGTGTGTGTACATGTGTGTGTACATGTGTGTGTACGTGTGTGTACGTGTGTGTGTACGTGTGTGCGTGCGTGCGTGCGTGTGTGTGTGTGTGTGTACATCTGTGTGTGTGCGTGTGTGTGTGTGTACATGTGTGTACATGTGTGTACGTATGTGTGTGTGAGTGTGTGTGTGAGTGTGTGTGTGTGAGTGTGTGTGTGAGTGTGTATGTGTGTATGTGTGTGTACGTGTGTGTGTACATGTGTGTGTGTGCGTGCGTGTGTGTGTGTGTGTACGTGTGTGTGTACGTGTGTGTGTGTGTGTGTACATGTGTGTGTGTATGTGTGTGTACGTGTGTGTGTACGTGTGTGTGTGTGTGTGTGTGTACATCTGTGTGTGTGTGTGTACATCTGTGTGTGTGTGTGTGTGTGTGTGTGTACATGTGTGTGTACGTATGTGTGAGTGTATACGTGTGCGCGCGTAAAAGATAGAGCTGGAAGGAGTAATGCAATAGAGAAAAAAAAGAGACAGAAAAGGTGTAAGAGTAGAAGGTAAAAGGAAAAAAAAAGGAGGAAGAGGAAGAGGAAGAGGAAGAGAACCCGACAGATAGTTA
The DNA here is from genome assembly GCF_046866305.1 of Octopus bimaculoides. NCBI lineage: Eukaryota > Metazoa > Mollusca > Cephalopoda > Octopoda > Octopodidae > Octopus > Octopus bimaculoides. Next base: position 26,810,504 of record NC_142930.1, on the reverse strand, counting down.
AAAAGATAAAGAGTGAGTGTGTGAGTGACAGAGAGGAAAAGAGAGTAAAAACAAAGCGAATCAGAGACGCAGAGGAAAGACAGAGTAATTTTTTCCTCCCTACTTCTTTTCCTCTCTTCTTGTCTTTTCGTGTTCTTTTTTCTGGTGAGCGCATCGTAACACAAGAACATTTTTTTTAAAACCTGGGACGGATAAGATACAGAGGCCAACCTTGCCCCTGAAGTAGTGGAGGCAAGGCGAGAAGTGTGTGCGTGTGTGTACATCTCTGTCTCTCTCTATTTATCTTCTCTCCTCCAATCTACTACGAACAAACTTTGTAGTAGTTAATTTAGCAACAATTTGGGGGGAAAAAACCCTACGGGTTGAAAGGAATATAACAAGAGTGACATCAACACTTAAATCCATAAAGGTCTCTAAGAAAAAATCCGGAATAAACGTTTACATATTAAAATATGGAGACTTTGTGGCTGTCCCGAAGTTGCAGTGACGTACCCTGGGGATTTCGATTACAAGGGGGATCGGATTTTGCTAAGCCGCTATCTGTTCAACGCGTAAGTATTGCTAACTTTTTCTCTTCTTTCCATCCCTTACATATCAGTGTGTGTGTGCCCCTGTGTGAGTGTGTGAGAGAGAGACAGACAGATAGATAGAGAAACAGAGAGAGAAAGAAAGAGAGTTGTGTGTTGTGTGTTGTTTCAGTTTACAAATAGTTTTTATGCATTAAATCATTGATAGAGTTTATGTTTAAATTTTGTGTGAGAGTTTTGTTCAACAATTGTTAGTGTATTGTCTTTATTCTACTTCATTGTGTGAGTGTGGTTTTTTTTTTTGATTTTGTTTTTGTTTTAGTTTTGTTTTTTGTTTTTTTTTCGGTGGAGGCGGGTTGAAAACATGACAAAGTAGAAACGAACAATCCACAGCTACAGCAATAGACAAACAGGTTGATCGAAAATATTGATTTATACACAGAAGGATGTTTACACGCATACATACACGCACGCACACGCGCACACGTTATATGTCATATATATATGTATATGTGTGTGTGTCTCAGAGAGAGAGAGAGAGAGAGAGAGAGAGAGAGTGGTACATGAGATAAAAACATTTATAAACTGCCGTTGATGTAAGATAAGTAGATAGATGACTGTGTGTGAGTCCCCGAAAGATTGCCTAGATAACTAGAGACAGACAGACAGAGTGAAAGAGAGTGAAAGAGAGAGAGAGAGAGAGGGAGAGAGATAGAAGAGAGAGAGAGAGAGATCAAAACATCGAAAACGTCAGACCTATGAAGATAAAGGTGACTGAATGTAATGGGACGAAATGTTAAAAGTGATGCAGTTGTTTCAGGTTTGTAATGCCTGAAAATATGTTTGAATTAGGTGTAAATCCCAACTGTCGGATGAATTGAACCTCCTTCATCAATCGTATTATTAGAAATACATTAGAATTGGAAAGCATCGAGCAAAGTATGATAATTTAGTTGGACATTTAAACTAAATTATCAAAGGATTAAGTTTCAATACCGACATATTTTGCTCAACGGTAAGAGGTAAATGTCCGGCAAATGGAGTCCCTGATGCGGTTTCGATTCTTATAAGTCAGTATCTTATTTATGTCATTAATGCCCTTGACAAAGCAAACTTCACGCTATATTATTCCTATCCACCTATATATTTAGAAAAGAAAAAAAATCAATTTTTAATACATCTTTACTATTGCAGTCGCCATATGTCAGAGTTTTGTAGTAACGAGTTCCCAGCTCAAACTGTGAATATCCTTTGAAGAGTTAGTCAGCTTACACACACACACACACACACACACACACACATACCAACTTCAGTAATTATTGTTTTATTCTAATATGCCTGTGTCATCCCTGTATTGTGAGAGGTTTCGACCGGTTCGGACAGCTTCCCCTAGCAGCCCCATCACAAATATAGTTATCTATTTATTTTAATTTTGTTTCTCTCCAATTTGACGGTTAATGATGGATCCATTTTAATATTGGTTTCACATTTTGACACAAGACCAGTAATTTCGAGGGAGGAGTAAGTCGACTACATCTACTATTTTATCGACTCCGAAAGGACGAAAAGTAAAGACGGAATTTGAACTCAGAACGTAAGAACGGGCGGAATGCTACTAAGCATTTTATCCAGAGTACTAACGGTTCTGCTAGCACGCCGTTTTGATCCATTTTAATATTGAAGAACTCTTTCGGTTGAAATCATTTTGCAATGCGTTTGTACAGTTTGAGCATTGAACTACAAACGGATGATGAAAAGAGCACAGGTAGATAAATTGAAAAGACACGCGTGGCACATATATAGTTTTTTAATTTCCAGGAAGAAGAAACCATCGTAGTAGCGATTGTGGAATATATTGACGTATGTAGCATACGTTGATAGACTATTGTTTGCAGCGTGTTGATTTCTGAATAGGACAGATGACCTTTGTGTGGTGGTGGTGGGGAGGAGTACTAGTAGGAATATTCATGTGTGCGTAACAGCTGTACCTTACTGCATATGGAGGCAGTACAATAATTCATTAAGCCATAGATATAATTGGCTGTTCCTCCCTCTCACCTATGTGTACAGTCTTTTCACTGAATTGAGTGGTATATTGGTAGAATTGACAGTTGCTAGAATAGAAGTTGATGGGTTGGCTGAATAGGCAATTGATATATTGGCAGAATAGATATTTGTAAATTGATACAGTAGACAGTTGTAAATTGGTGCAATAGATAGTTGGCGAATTGGTAAGATCGACAATTGATAGATTTGTAGAAATCGAAGTAAGATGAGTAAAATACGTTGCCGTATTTGGTTAGTTTCTTAAACGTTTTTTTCTGACTAGATGATTAAGTAGTTCTTTATGCAACTACATGGTTTCAGGTTCGATCGCACAGCACATTGACTTTTTCTTTCTTTTTTTTTTTTTTTGCCTTAATCTTAAATCGACTAACTTCATGTGGATGAAATTTGATGGACGGAAACTCTTTGGACACTCATAAGAAAGGCCGGTACTGTTTGGGAATGGTTCTTGGTTGCCTTTAGCAGAGTTTTTATGGCTTCAAACATTCTGGTCAAGTCTCCAGCTTAACTTCTCTTCTTCCCACTTGTTTCAGAAGCCTCTAAAATGGTCTTTGGCTTTAGTTTTCATTCTCTGAAGAAGCCATAGTCTTTTTAATCGTGCCAAGGTCAATTTTGCGTTTCGTCTATCCAGGATCAATAAAATAGATAGCCATCGAGCAGTGGAATCGATATATCGATAACACAAATGTGTGACACAGTTTTCTATATAAGAAATCAATATTTTCTCATCATATATGCGTTAAACGCATATATTTATGAACATGTGTATATAAGCGTATACACACGCACACACCACACACACACACACACACATACACACACACACACATACACACACATATACACACACACACATACCAAGTGAACGAAAGACAGTAGCATTCAACGCATTTCGTTGGAGTTACATGTATCTAAGAACAGTTTGTCTTACTTTAAGTAATGTGGAGCTAAGTCAGAGTTTTACTATATATCTATCTGTATGTGTGTGTATGTGCCATACATTATAATATACAGTATAACTAAACTGGCACTCCGTCGGTTACGACTTCGAGGATTCCAGTTTGATCCGATCAACAGAATAGCCTGCTCGTGAAATTAACATGGATGTGGCCGAGCACTTTACAGACACGCGTACCCTTAACGTAGGCAGGTACTACTCATTTTTGATTTTTTTCAGCTGAGTGGACTGGAACATCGTGAAATAAAGTATCTTGCTCAATGAGCACAACGCACCGTCGGGAGTCGGACTCATGACCTTACGATCGTGAGCCGATTATCCTAACCACTAAGCCACGCGCTTTCACTATGTGTGTGTGTGTGTGTGTGTGTGTGTGTGTGTGTGTGTGTGTGAATGTGTGTGTATTACATATGTACGTATGTGTGTGTGTGTGTGTGTATTTATGTATGTATTATATACATATATTATAAAATTAATGTATAGGCATTATATATTATGTAGTATATATACAAATTTCTTGATACTTATACAAAATAATAATTTCTTGATTTATTAAAATTATCATAAATTCTTGGTTTGTAAAATTGTTTCCGTTTGTAGAGGTTAATTACCAAATGGCAATTGAGAACAGCGCCACATGAGAAGGGGAGATAATCTCAAGAATCAAGATTTCGCCAAAGATGACCTGCCAATAAAGAAAAGGACAGGTTTACTACATGGAGACAAAATGACAATCAAGGATACGTGTTTCTGCCTCAATACACGTCATTATCACAGCAATTTTCCTAATCTATCTCCAGCAGTGAATGGACATAGACATTTACAAAAGGAGTAGAACATATTCATGGCCTATCTGATCTGCGTAAATTAAATCAAAATTGAGCTAAGAGCAATAAGTCAGAGTGGCTAATGGTTTGTATAGGAACATCAAAGATGCAGGTATATCAAATACCCTACAACATATATTCTACGTTTGTTGAAATTTCATCTCCTCTCCTAGAGAATGTGTCATAATTACGAATTTTTATAATTAAAGAATTCATGTTGTGTATTTGATAAACCTGCATTGTCTATATTGTTTGCATACATCCCATTGGTTACTTGGTGTTATTTTGCATGGTGTTATTTTCTTTAATTATGCAAATTACCCAGACCGTGTGTTCTACTCTTTTTTATATGTCTATGTCCTCTGGTGGCTGAAGATAAGTTAGAATAATGGCTCGCTGATGACACCTTTTGAGGTAGAAACTCGTCTCGACGATTGCCTTTTTATCTCCTGGTAGTAATCCTGTGCTTTTCCAATTTTGACGAATTCTTGATTATTTTCCTTTTTCATATGGAGCCATTCTCAATTGCCGTTTGACACATCCCCTGCAGGCGAAGATAAATCTGTATACCTTTTGATGTAACTGCATCTGTCTATGTTTTATAAATATGTGTATGTGTGTGTGCATGTATGTATGTATGTATATATGTATATATGTATGTATGTATGTGTGTGTGTATATGTATGTACGTGTGGACATACATAGAAACATATTTGTAGGATATCTTCTTTTATTCTTTTACTTGTTTCAGTAATTTTGACTGCGGCCATGCTGAAGCACCGCCTTTAGTCGAAGAAATCGACCCCAGGACTTATTCTCTGTAAGCCTAGTACTTATTCTATCGGTCTCTTTTGCCGAACAGCTAAATTACGGGGATGTAAACGCACCAGCATCGGTTGTCAAGCGATGTTGGGGAAGACAAACACAGACACACAAATATATATACAACGGGCTTCTTTCAGTATCCGTCTACCAAATCCACTTACAAGGCTTTGGTCGGCCCGAGGCTATAGTAGACGACACTTGCCCAAGGTGCCACGCAGTGGGACTGAACCCGGAACCATGTGGTTGGTAAGCAAGCTAATTACCACACAGCCACCCCTGCGCCTAAAAATAAATCATATTAGAAAATTTACAAATACACTTTCTGAAAGAAAAACATTGAAACAAGCTCCCATCACAAAGTAGAAGCTTCGTCGCTTGATGAGAGGTCGCGTTGAACCTCATTAAAAAGGAAAGAAATACCTATTAGATAATCTAGTAAAACATTCATTGGAGCTATTGAGAAATGCTATGCATTTGGAAGAGTCCGTTCTTTGTAATGGATATCTCCATCACTTGGCAAGCGATAGATTCGTTGCTCGCTTCCCCCCGGTGGTATCTGTTCCCTCTATTTTCTATGAACTTATTTGTAAATTTTTTATATATATAATCTGTGTATATCCTTATATATTTATTTGAGTTAATAAATTCCCGTGTAAATATGTGCGTATGTATATTGAAACACACATAAAATATATGCACGTAGGTATAGGTAGAGAGATAGACAGACAAACAGACAGACAGACAAACAGGCAGACAGGCAGACAGGCAGACAGACAGACATACAGACAGACGGATAGATAGATAGATAGATAGATAGATAGATAGGTAGTATTACATTAAGAAAAATATTATTCGCTACTTTTGGGCGTGTGTTTCACTCTGCATGAGCTTTTTGCATTGTTGGAAAAGCTCGTATATAGCGAAATTTATGAGCTTCTATAACGAATCGCATATAATTTCGTGTATATATAATATTATTCTCGATGGCTAAACCCGTCTTAAATGAACTGAGGCAGGTCTTCGTAGAATCTAGCTATTTCAGTGTGTAGGACGCCATACTGAGCTAGTCAACTCAAATGTTCTACCTTACTACTCTGGTTGTTTAAAATCACCTGAAGATGGCAGATTTTTGTCATGATGTAATCTAAGAATTCTTCAATAAATGATACTGAAACAGCTGTTGTAAATTTTAAAACCCATTTGTGTTCGTCTTCATGTTATATATATATATATATATATATATATATAACACAGAAAACTCCTGTAGAACAAAATATTTGATTTATTCAAATTATCTCCAACTCTAGATAATGTATCATAGTATCCAAATAGCAATTATGACCAGTTCAGCTTGAGACAGTATAATGCAATTCAACACAAGCCACTAAAGAAAGAGGCCGGCTCATTGTTTGAAGATATGAGAACAGCTGTAAACACGTGTTTCTGGTACGAGAGCCTTCGTCTGCACAACAATTGTTCTACCTCCAGTGGCCAAAGAACTTAGACTTACAGAAAATAGAGCAAACATTTATGGCCTTGGTAATTTGCCTAATTTAAACAAAAGTAGCCAATGGCATATATTTGAACAACATAGACAAATGCCGGTATGTTCAATGCCTTGAAACAAAAATTCTTAATTTAAACACTTACGTGCGCGCGCGCACAAGTACGTACCAATGCCACATCTTCTTAGAATGTACACCCTTTCAAGTTTATGGTTCATTAATTGTGACGTAAGTTAATGTTCGAAAACCCATTTCATCCATCTTTTATTTTTATCTTGCCACCCCATTCATTCCCTCACCTTCTTTCTTACTCTTCATCGCTTTTCCTCATTTCTTTTCGCTCCTATCTCTATCCTGCCTAAATTTTCTAACTCTGAAAGTTTTTTTATTAAATTTTCTTTATACCTACCTTGTCTATCTATCTATCTATCTAGACAGACAGACAGACAGACAGACAGACGGACGGACGGACGGTTGGATAGATAGGTAGGTAGGTAGGTAGGTGAGTGGTTGGGTAGATAGATAGATAGATAGATAGATAGATAGATAGATAGATAGATAAACAGACAGACAGACATATAGATAGATAGATAGATAGATAGATAGATAGATAGATAGATAGTCAACATAACAAACATACTACGAGAACGAGAAACAG
>NC_142930.1:26793137-26798137 GCF_046866305.1 Octopus bimaculoides | reverse complement strand
GGGTCGTCGACTTAATTGTTTATATTTTGTCTCTCCATCAATATGTGACCTTGCGTCAATATTAGAGGTTATATATATTTTACCTTAATATATTACATTATACTTTTTACTGATGCGATGGTATTTCTTAGCTTGTTATGGTGGTTGTAGTGGTGGTGGTGATGATGGTAGGAAAAACAGTTAACAACCGAACTAAAAATACACTGCAGTATTTAGTTTCATTCTATTTTTTACAAAATTCAAATCGCATTGGGTTTTACTTGGCCTTTCGTCTCACCGAAGTTCATATAATAGATACTGTTACCACACAGGGATGATTCCTTCCAAAAAAATGGCACTGTTCTTCTGTAAGATAGTAATATTTCGACCAAACAAACTAGGAATAATATTAAGACTCCAAAAAATTATTTCTCGAACGAATCTGATCTTAAACTTACCTTCTTTGAACAAATAAATATATCATCCTTGAAGCACGTAATCGCATTCAAAGAATGATGTTTATAAGACACTTGGATATAGTAGGGGGCAGAAAGTAGAAAAGTGCTGTACTAGATCTGTTTCAGTGTTTATTTTATTTTCTACGATCCGAGTTCAGGTTCTGCTAATGCCAGCTCCAATTCATTACTCTCCAATATTTTGTCATGGATTTAATCAAATGAAATAGACTAGCATCTATGACCTTTTTGAGAGCCTCCGAAATTATTGAAGAGTTACTTTCAGACGGAAATCTAGCCCAAAGTTTTGCTACAGAATTGATTCAGCTAAAGACGTTCGAGATCCAGGTAGTGATGTTGAACTGGTTGGTGGATTAAGTTTGAACAGGAATAGTGCACGTAATTTTTGTCGACCGAATTCTTACTCACGGGGTTTGTTGAACTTGAAGCAACTATTAAAGACACTTGCCCAAGGTGCCTCACAGTGTGATTGAAGTTGAAACCGCAAGATTACGAAGCGAAACTCTTAACCATACAGTATGTCTGTGTTCATTTTGTTGAAATAGGTTCAGTATTCTTATAAGATCAATTTACTCAGCTATGCATATTTTCAACGTGAGAAATCATTATAACATGCCATTTAGGTTTAAACATATTCGTTCATGGAAAAAAGGAGTTTTAAATTCAGAAAATAACAATAGTTTTCAGTAACTATTCAAGTCTTTTAATACTACGGAGATGCAAAGAGTTTTGCTAAAAGTAGTGAGAATAGTTCGACAAATTGTTTCTTTAACTTGTAATTTTGATCTCGAATCAATAAGGGTCAGTCCAAAGAAAATCTGAATATTTTACATTCATGATGTGTTTAGGACAAGTCAGTTTATATTAGAAGAACAAATTTCTGTCCGAGTTACACTCACACGAAGACTTGAACTCAGCTCTGCAGACTGAAGAAACAGCTGTCAATTTACAGTACTACGCTTCTTTCAGATCGTAGTTGTTCCTGCCAATTGCTACGGTTTTCAGATATGTTGGCACAGACATTTGAGAGATTACTTCCTTGATTATATTAATAACACAACACTAGTGATAGGATACAAACTGAGCGGGGTTCTTGATTAGATATCAGATAGTCTCTTTGGATTCAGCTTCCCAAGCTTTCAATGAATCAAATCTTAAAGTGTGGTTTTATGGTTAAACTGTTCGACTTCTTATTTTCCTATTCTTCAACTCGGTTGTTCTAATGCTCCATTGATAAATACTGAAAGTATAACTTCGTATGCATAAAGTGAAGCTTCAAAATGTGTAGTATTCTTTTGTAGTAATTTAGTCAAGAGAGAGACAATAGCAGGATGTTTCAGAAAGGTGATATTGATGTGTTCAATGATCAAACTGAACGTCTATAGTTCAATACAGTGGGTAAGATCCTCGTTCTATCAACACGCTGTGTGTTGACGGGATAGGGTATCTGGTATGAATGCTTTCATCTCTACAAAAGGTATCCAAGGACTAAGTGGTGATGTTGATAGTCATTAGACGCCTTTTGTAGAGGCTAACTAAAGTGGTGAAGTTTAGTAGTGGTCGAAGGTTAGTAGTGATCGAAGATACTCCAGTCTTGACCATCCTCACCAAGTATCGTCTGATCTCAGCAGGTTGAAAAGCACATATCTCTCTCTCTCTCTCTCTCTCTCTCTCTCTATCTATCTATCTATCTGCCTCTATCTATCTATTTATCTATCTATCTCTATCTATCTTTCTTTTTTTTTTCTCTTTCGTTTTTATGGTGTCCTTCCACATTCACTGTATTTTCTCTTTGTCTAATTCTTGATATTATCCGTCCACGTTTTCTAATTAACCTTGAACAATTTTTCTCTTCTATTAACAGTCTCTATAAACCATTTTTTTCTAATTAAGTTTTTACTTCTTTTTTTTTTTTTTGTATGTATGTGGTATCCAATATTTTTTTTTTTTTTTTGTCTAGCCATTTTTAATATTTCACTATTAGTTTTGTGTTCTGTCTGCTAATCCATTTGCTTATACATTTCTTAAATGTCCACGTTCCACTTCCATGTAACAGGGTGGGTTATGCATAGTATTTTAATACTTTCCTTTTGCTTTCAAGCTTCATGTTTCTCGATGTTAATACGTTTCACATATTTTTTTCAAATGGCTTTCTTACCGTCTCAGTTCTCATTTTGATTTCTACTTCATATTACACGTCTTCTGATTGCATATATCCCTGGTACATTATCTTTCACGTATTGTCGGACCATTACCATCCACGACCATCCCATTTATATTTTCGTATTAAGCCTACCACCTAATAGCATGCTGTGTGAGAGTAGATGTGAGCATACTGGAGAGTTTGTTTTATAATGTGTATGTGTTTAAAGACTTCTGCAGTAACCCTTAAAAAGTATTTTTCAGCTAGTAGGTCAAAAGCAAAAGTCATTGTCTTTCGGATGATTAACTACAGCCGGAAAACATAGGTACTTACTTAGAAGCTAGGGAATCGAACTTTTAATGCTTACAAGATGCTTGCCATCACAGTACAGTGTTTGCTCATCGTGTATTCATGATTAGAACTATTTGTCTATCTCACTGGAAATTGGCTTCTAACTGAACTGCCTCTCACCGACAGAGAACGTCTCTTGTCCATCTGAATTACAGACATTACGTTATAAATTGCTTTGTATAGCCAAGCTTACTACTACTACTGATGATGATGATGAGGAGGAGGAGGAGGAGGAAGAGGAGGGGGAGGAGGGGGAGGAGGAGGAGGGGAGGAGGAGGGGAGGAGGAGGAGGAGGAGGAAGAGGAGGAAGAGGAGGAGGAGGAGGAGGATGGTGGTGGTGGTGGTGATGCTGCGTCGTTCGGAAAGCGCCCCTTTTACTACTTTTTCGACGATCGTTATATTTTTCGCCGATGTATGCTAGAAAAATACATACATCCGTACACATACATTACATGTATATTCGACAGGCTTCCGCACAGTTTCCGCCGACCAAATTCCATTTACAAAATATTTGTCAACCTGAGGCTATAGTAGAAGACACTCGCACATTAGGCCTTACAATGGGCCCGAACTTGCAACTATGCGATTGTAAAGCAAACTTTTTAAACACACAACCATACTGGATGAAATCAAATCCAGTGCTAGATTGTTTTGTCTTTTTTTTTTTGTTTTTATTGAAAGACCCCCAAAAAGCGAAAAGTTACATAGCATAAGGAACTACGAAGAAGGGGAAATTAGCACGAGAGGAATGGACTTACTTTAGACTTGAAAAAGATCATGTCATATGAAGGAGGAAAACAATGAGATGGAAGAGTTCCAAAGTTTGACAGTTCGAGGGAAAAAGCTACAACGTAGGAAGACTTCTTTATTTTTGGCAACACAATAACATTTAGATGGAGACGCTGTGAGTTTCGAATCAGGTGAGATGGTACAAAGTGGCCTGGAACTAAGAGAGAAAGTTCGTCAGAGCACTTTCTGCGGTAATAACGATAGAAAAGACAAAGACTGGCGACATCATGTTGCTGTGACAAGGGTTGCAGAGTTATTTATTCCTAGAACAAAGCACTTTAGCTTAATGAGTCTTTGTTCACTTAAGCTTTTAGGAATAAGATCCAAAACTTTCGGAAATAGTCAACGACGGCTGGTCAGCAATCGATAAGTCACCTTTGATTACGTAAGATCAAAATCAAGTTACTGTTATAAGAAATTTATTTATTGACTGTTAAACCACTATCGTTAGAGGTGATCTTCGAATGATACTTTTCCGAATCACTAACTTATTAGCAAGTGCTTAACTTCAGATTCCTGTGGCGTTTAGTTGATGCAATGTGGAGGGGGGGGGCGTGCATGGAATCGAGAAAACAAAGTCACCTTCACATGGTCAGGTGTATGATACAATCCAAGATACACTGTGCTTCTGTTATACAGTAAGACGCATGGTCGTTGCTCGAAGGCTTTCCTCAAAGATCTGCTCGAGCAGGACTGACTTTCAGCAAAATAATACTCACAATAAATACTTCTAATCAACGAGGAATCATCTATGTCAGTTATTCTCGATTTCATCTCCCAAGTAATCAATCCGTTTCGTGTATTTCGTCAATTACTGCCTTACAAAAAATATGCACTACGTAATCTCTCTACATAAAAGCCTGTCTGTGTCACTGCCAAAACGCTATCATTTAGATAACATGTTAGCGCAGATGTGTGTGTATGTACGTGCGTGCGCGCACATGTATGTGTATACATACACACAAACTTACGCACATACATTTACATATGTTTGTATGTTTATATATATATATATGGATGGATGGATGGATGGATGGATGGATGGATGGATGGATGGATATACATAGGTGGATGAATGAATGGATGGTTGACATATTAATACATGTATGTTTGTGTATAATTGTATCCGGACTTCCCTTATGATAAATAGATACGTAAATGACGTTCATGAAAACATGTGCATACCGCTAGTAAGGTGAAGTTCCATTATCGTGGTGACACGATAAAAGCTTCCGGTCCTACTCCATAGTAAAACAGTTTTT
>NC_142930.1:26695637-26788137 GCF_046866305.1 Octopus bimaculoides | reverse complement strand
CCACTGGTGGTAAATAAAATTTCTAAAAAATTTTTTTTGCTACCCTATAATTTATTAATAATGATAAAATTCTTTTTGGATGATTTTCTGAAGGAATTTCGGCATTTTTGCATTTTTGTATTTGCTGCCGATCAGGTAAACCGCAAATACGCGGTATATTTTGAAAAATTAGACATAGGAACACGAGCCATACTGCGTGTTGGCTCGTGCTTCATATGTTGTCTGGTCATTTCTGCTGACGATAGTCCGACCTTGTAAGATATAATCTTTATCTTACTAAAATTGACTTGAAACCATGGTACAGAATATAGATTGGTAAAAGTTTTTATTTTTCATTTCCTTTCGAAATTATCCCAAATTTTTGTGGTATGTAGTCTTTTGCTGCTATTTCTAGCGAGTAGATGTCCTATTATAGGCATCTCTGCATTTTAAATGAATAATACATAGTCTATTGACTGTTTTTTTACTCTCGCTAGACCACTGGTGGTAAATAAAATTTCTAAAAAATTTTTTTTGCTACCCTATAATTTATATATATATATATACATACGACGAGCTTCTTTCAGTTTCCGTCAATCAAATCCACTCACAAGGCTTTAGTTTGTCTGGGGTTATTATAGAAAACATTTACCTAAGGTGTCACGCAATGGAAGGAACTGAACCCGAAACCATGTAGTTGGGGGTGTAAACATATTACCACACAGCTATGTCTGTGCCTATGTTGTATCAGTTTTTTGTAATTAGTTATGTTATATATAATTTCGTCCCTTTCGGTGCCATGATATAATGTCACTTATATATTTTCCTTCATACCTCTAATCACAAAACACTTTCAAATTTGTGTTAACTTGCGCCGCCAATTACAGTTTCGCTTTTTGTAATTCACCTAATAGTTTTTTTGTTTGTTTTTTTTTATTTTTCATTTAACACTCATCTATGTATCAAATCAAAATGTAATATCTGTTAAGCTGAAGGCGGTGAGCTGGCAGAAACGTTAGCACGCCGGGCGAAATGCTTAGTGGTATTTCGTCTGCCGCTATGTTCTGTGTTCAAATTTCGCCGAGGTCGACTTTGCCTTTCATCCTTTCGGGCTCGATAAATTAAGTACCAGTTACACACTAGGGTCGATGCAATCAACTTAATCCCTTTGTCTGTCCTTGTTTGTCCCCTCTATGTTTAGCCCCTTGTGGACAATAAAGAAATAAGAAACGTTAGCATGCCGGGCGAAATGCTTAGCGGTATTTCGTCTGTCTTTACGTTCTGAGTTCAAATTCCGCCGAGGTCGACTTTACCTTACATCCTTTCTTGGTCGATAGATTAAGTACCAGTTGTGTACTGAGGTCGATCTAATCGGCTGGCCCCTCCCAAAAAATTTCGGGCCTTGTGCCTAGAGTAGAAAAGAATATCTACTATGCTGAACAATATCTTCATACGCGCACACACACACGTACATGCACACCTACGGTAACTTTATAAATCACATGGTTCCGAGTTCAGTTCCACTGCGTGGCACATTGGGCAAGTTTCTACTATAGTCTCTAATCGACGAAAGACTTGTGAATAAATTGGGTAGACGGAAACTGAAAGAAGGCCGTCGTCTATCTATCTATCTATCTATCTATCACTATGTGTGGAGGGTGTATTTGTATCAGTGTTTGTCCCCACCACCGCTTGACAACCGATGTTGGTTTGTTGGTTCCCCGTATTCTAACAGTTCGACAAAAGAAACTGACAGAATAAGTACCAGGCTTAAAAAAGTACTGGGGTCAATTCTTTCAAATAAAATCTCTTCAAGACAATGCCCCAGCATAGCCGCAGTCTAATGACTAAAACAAAAGATAAAAGATATGTGAGGGTGTGTATATGTATGTAACTTAAATCATACATATGCATTAATGTATGTGTATGTATATGAGTGTGTGTGCGCACGGTCGCGCGTGTGTGTTACTATCGCGATTCTGAGACTCTATTCTGGAATCAGAGGTAGACATGATGAAAAAACGATCTAGAAGTTATTTAAAAGTGGAAAACGTGAAACTGCTTTTGTCAGCTACAACCGATTCCTCCACCCCACGTACACATATACTCAAAAAGTAGTTTATTAAAAGAAATATATATTTTATTCAGTTTAAGGATACAGGTTGGAAAATATTCTATCAATATTGCACAAATGATGTTGGCATCAATTTTAAAATCCACCCAAGACTTGGCCCCCATGCTATCCGCCTACTACAAAAATCGAACTCAGGACATATAACAACATTACGCCACAACTACTTTACCTCAACCGGTCCAGCTCTCTTTAACACCATACCAAAATACGTCAAAACGGAAACGGATCCCATAAAATTCAGAAGTTCACTGGTTAAATTTCTTCAAAAAATCCCGAACCAACCTCCTACACCGAGGTATGTCCCCAACAATAATAACTCTTTGCTAGAGTGGGCCATAGTGCCGCATATATGACTAAAAGACATCACCAGGTGGTGCTATTAAGTTAGACATGGCCTGGGCCTTTACTGGCCGAAACCTGTCAAAGATATCAAAGCTATACGATTACATAAATTCACCAAAACCTCATTATATATATATATATATATATATATATATATATATATATATATATATATATATAATCAACACTGTATGTATTCATCTAAGTTGTTGTTTACTCATTACTTAAAATTTTATACATTCTTTGCAGTTTTCCCAAAGGTTTATTATCATATTGTTGTGAACTATTTGTGTGAATATTTATTTTTATGACCTTAATTCTTAAGGCTTTTCCATTGTTACGTCAAAAATATTAAAATTCTTAGAGTTACAGTTTGAAACGGGTTCACATCTTCTAAAATATTCCGTAAATTTCTCATTATCAAAAACAATATAGCAATCGTCTTAAAGGCGGCAAGCTGTCTGAACCGTTAGCAGGCTGGACAAAATGCTTAGCGGCATTCCGTCCTTCTTTGCGGTCTAAGTTCAAATGCTGCCGAGATCGATTTGTCTTTCATCATTTCGGGATCGATAAAATAAACACCAGTTGAATCCTGGGGAGTCGATTTAGTGGCCCCTGACATTACAGATGTAACCGTCTTACCCACTTCCTTGAAACTACTGGCCTTGTGCCAAAATTTGAAACCAATATAACTATCGTCTTAATTTCAAATAGATTCAAGAAATATATATACTCATGTTTCAAGTTCTAGTTATTCTGTGTATACTACACAAACCTGAGTGTGCGTGTGCATGTGTGTGTGTGTGTGTGTTTGTACACACACACACACACACACACACACACACACACACACACACACATATATATATATATATATATATACAAAGAGAAAGAGAGAATGGGGTGAAAAGTGATTTTTAGATGGACAGACAGACAGGCAGCAGACAGACAGACAGATAGATAGATAGATAGATAGATAGATAGATAGATAGATAGATAGATAGAACTCATATAACACAATAGTTCCATCAGTTCAAATGAAGCCAGCAGCCCAACCACCACGTCACCATTATCGTCACGTTCATCATCATCATCATCATCATCATCATCATCATCAACTCTTCAAGCATCATCACCAACAGCAACAACCACTTTTATTATTCGCTAAACATGATGGAACTCCATTAAATCTATTTATGTATTGCTTCTCATGTTTTCAACATTCTAAGAATCAGCTACCTGAAACACACACACTCACACTCACACACACACACACACACTTAAATAGTAAGAGAATAGGAAAAAATAACATTGATAATATAATAGCAGCAATAACAACAAACATCATCATCGTCATCATCATCATGGTCGACGTTATCATCATCATCATCATCATCATCATTATCATGTAGATCTTCGTTATTGCTACGCATGAAAACTATTTGAAAAAAAAAAAGACTAAAAGTAACATCGAAAGCAGACTGGTATTTTGGCAATAATCTACATAATATGTGGGTGCACAGGATTATTTGGCACGTTGCGATATCCAGATTGGCTAAATTTGTTCCTTTACGCATGCGCGCGCGCACACACACGCACGCACATATGCACACACATGCACATGTACATTCATACATACATACCGATATTTGAAATTCTAGTAAAGCTCTAGTATGTATATATATATATATATGTGTGTGTGTGTGTGTGTGTGTGTGTGTGTGTGTGTGGAGAATGGAGCAACAAATACAAGAAGAAATGTACGTATATATATATATATATATATATATATATATATATATATACGTGTGTGTGTGTGTCTGTGTGTGTATGTATATATATATATATATATATATATATATATATATATATATATATATATATATATTCTCAATCCTCTTCTCTCTCTTTTTACTTCTCTCTCCCCTCCCTCTCTTTCTCGTTCTTTCTAGTAGTAGTAGTAGTAGTAGTATCAGCAGCAGTAGTGGTATATTATCTATTCATATCTTAATTGTTTTATAATCTTCCCCTGTCGGTCTGTGTCAATCCCCGCTACTTATGTTTGCTTTTTGTTCTTTTTTTCTCCTACATCACCTTTCTATTTTCTCCAGCTTCTAGTACTCTTGCTGCTAATATAGGACAAACACTATTACAAGCGATTCCCGTAGAATTCCACTTTTTTTTTTCTTCTTTTCTGAAGCATAACTTCATAGATCTTTATAATATTGTGTCACTATATTTAGCATTTCGATTTTGTTTATAATTTCGCTCCATTGTTATGCGTAACATTCAAATGCATGTCGTGACGAGCAAAAAATAGAATATTATCGCCTTTTGAATTGGTCAACATATGTTTGAGGTATTCAGCTATCTTCCATTCCGTTCTTATTTCGAATTCCTCTGAAACTTCTTCGCTCACCATCCAGCTTCGATAAAATAATTATCAGTCAAGCACTGGGATCAATCTCAACGAAAGTACCCTCCAACAAGATATTAGCCATCTGTCTTTGTAAGAAATTATATCATTATTATTAAGACGGTGAAAGTGGCAGGCAGGACAAAACGCTTACTCTTTTACTTGTTTCAGTCTTTTGACTGTGGCCATGCTGGAGCACCGCCTTTAGCTTTAGTCAAGCAAATCGACCCCAGGACTTATTCTTTGGAAGCCTAGTACTTATTCTATCGGTCTCTTTTGCCGAACTGCTAAGTTACGGGGGACATAAACACACCAGCATCGGTTGTCAAGCGATGTTGGGGGGACAAACACAGACATACAAACACATACACACATACATATATGTATATACATATATACGACGGGCTTCTTTCAGTTTCCATCTACCAAATCCACTCACAAAGCTTTGGTCGGCCCGAAGCTATAGTAGAAGACACTTGCCCAAGATGCCACGCAGTGGGACTGAACCCGGAACCATGTGGTTGGTAAGCAAGCTACTTACCACACAGCCACTCCTAGAAGCATATCGCCAGTCTTTACATTATGAGGTCAAAATTCACCGAGATCGACTTTGCTTTTCATCCTTTTGGGTTCGATAAATTAAGTACCAGTCAAGTACTGGAATCGAAGTAATCGACTGTCCCCTTCCCCTAAAATTCCAGCCTTGTGCCTATTACAAAAAGAATTATAAAGACGGTGAGCTGGAAGATTTGCTTAAGGTTATTTCGTCCGTCTTTACGTTCTGAAATCAAATTCCTCCGAGGTCGTCATTGCCTTTCTGCTTTCGGGGTCGATGAAATAAATATCAATTGAGCACTGGAGTCGATGTAATCAATTATCTCCGTCCTCCAAAGTTTTAGATCTTTTGCCTATAATACAAAGGGTTATTATCATTGGTATTGATGACTTTGGTGGGATTCGAACTCTGGACGTACAGAGACGTAACTAAGTACAAGGTATATTTTTATGTCCGGACTTAACGGTTTCTCCCCCTTCTGTCTGCCTCTTCTTCCCGTTTATACAAATAATTTCTTTAATTGTTAGTTTCAAATTTTGGTACAAGGTCAGCAATTTCTTAGGGGTGGTTACTCGATCACATCTACTCCATTGCACAACTGGCACTTATTATATCGACCGAAAGGATGAAAGGCAAAGTCGACCCCGGCGGAATTTGAACTCAGAACGTAAAGACAGACGAAATGCTGCTAAGCATTTATTATTATTAATATTTTTTTCTTTTTACCCGGTGTGCTAACGATTCTTATTTCTTTACTGCCCACAAGAGGGGACAAACAGAGGGGAGAAACAAGGACAGACAAAGGGATTAGGTCAATTATATCGAACCCAGTGCGTAACTGGTACTTATTTAATCGACTCCGAAAGGATGAAAGGCAAAGGCAAAGTCAAAGTCAAAGTCGACCTCGGCGGAATTTGAACTCAGAACGTAAAGACAGACGAAGCACCGCTAAGCATTTCGCCTGGCATGCTAACAATTCTGCCAGCTCGCCGCGCTAATAATTTCTTTGATTATTAACATGGTGGACTGACAGACTTGTTACAGAGTCGGACAAATATACCTTGCAGTATATGTTCCTCTTCTTTACGTTCTCAGTTCAAGTCCCGCTGAAATCAACATGTTTGTAAAATTTAGTACAGTCAAGTACCAGAATTGATCTAATCGACTAGCCCCTACCCACCAAATTTAAGGTTATGTGCCAATATTTTCAATCAATATGTGTATGTGCGCGCGTGTAGGCGGGCTTGCGCATTATGGATATTCTTTTCTACTCTAGGCACAAGGCCTGAAATTTTGGGGAGGGGGGGACAGTCGATAAGATCGATCCCCAGTACCCAACTGGTACTTAATTTGTCCACCCCGAAAAAATAAAAGGCAAAGTTGACCTCGGCGGAGTTTGAACTCAGAACGCGCGTTACGGATATTGGAAAGTTCAAAGCCTTGCAATGACTGGTAGTTTCAGTTCAAGTATTTTTAACTAGAACGAAAGCATTAGTCACTGTGAGACATCGAACTTGCATTGAACTCACAATAAAATTAACTGACAATGTATTGACGTCTTTCTTTGAGTTAGTTGTACACATCACACTCTACACTAACAGCTTTCTTTCTTTCTCTCCCTCTCTCTCTCTCCCTCTCTCTCCCTCTCACTCCCCCCTCTCTCTCTCTCTGCATATGTATGTGTGAGAGAGAGAGAGAGAGAGTATACAACTTTTTAATCAAATTTATTACTCTGAAAATACGAATTTAACCTTTTTATATTAATAATTTCGTTATTAACCCTTTGTGAAGGCGGCGATCTGACAGAATCGTTACCACGCCGGACAAAATGCTCTGCGTTATTTCGTCCGGCTTTAGTTACTGAGTTCAAATTCCTCCGAGGTCGACTTTGCCTTTCATTCCTTTTGGAGTCGATGAAATAAGTACCAGTTGAGTACTGAGCTCATTGTAATCGACTAGCCTTCTCCCGCCAAAAATTTCAGGCCTTGTGCCTATAATAGAAACAACTAATAACACTTTGTGTGTGGGTTAAAGCAATAAAGTTCCTAAGTCTATTAGCATCGATAGATCTTCTTTGCCTAATCATCTTCTGAATGAAGTGTGGCTGGAAGTAGCATAATAATGTTACCAACACAAGAAGACAATCACCTAGTCTCTCACATCCCTTAACAAATTACATTTCTCATCCCTTAACAAATTACATTTCTCATCCCTTAACAAATTACATTTCTCAACTTTAGAGCAAACTCCCAGTTTAAAGAAAAATAAATATAAACTAATACAACCCCGAATCACTAGAGACTGTTTGGTATAAAACCCTGGGTAGCAAACGACGAAACTTAGTCTAGTAGGTCTAATGATCTAATAAATAGATATAAAAGTTAAGAGCGAAACTTACACAATCAATTTTGAAACCATCGAAAAACTTTGGAAAGTTCCATAATTGGAAGGCACTAGGAAGATGCTTAATAGTTGGGGGCTACTGAAATCTATACCGATAATATTTGATGCTAGGTACATCTAGGTACAAGTGGAGGCGCGTGGCTTAGTGGTTAGGGTATCAGCATCATGATCGTAAGGTTGTGGTTTCGATTCCTGGACCGGGCGACGCGTTGTGTTCTTGAGCAAAACATTTTATTTCACGTTGCTCCAGTCCACTCAGCTGGCAAAAGTGAGTAACGCTGCGATGGACTGGCGTCCCGTCCAGCTGGGGAACACATACGCCACTGAAACCGGGAAACCGGGCCCATAAGCCTGGCTTGGCTTTAAAAGGGCGCATTTATTATTTATTTTTACATCTAGGTACATCAGTACATGTAATAATCAAATATAGGTACGGAACGAGCAAACATTGGAGCTTTTATGCGATTCTTCCACCTGCCAGAAATAATAGCATAATCTTCAAATAACCTCCAACTATCTTTAAAAATGGAAGAGCACATTATTGAATGATATCGTAAATACTGCCAAAAATACGGGACGGTCTTAGGTGCAATATGCCTTATATAAAGTGATACGCACAGTCATTCACACATACTTCTCCGCTCATATTCACGCATCCACACATCCACACATACACATCAACATACACACAAACAAAATTCTTAAACCTTGATATATATTATGAAAGACTACTTTGTTTATAAACTTTATGATAAGCAGAGTTGTTTTCAACTTGTGTATACTTTGCACCAATAATTTTCAGAGAAGTGGTAACATTTCTTAAAGTTCATTAATCAGTACACACACACACACACACACACACACACACACACACACACACACACACACACACACACACACACACACACACACATATATATATATATATATATATATATATATATATATATACATACAATGAGAGAGAGAGAGAACTCTGAGATGGATGCTTGACGAAGAAACACAGGAAACATCGGTGTTGTAAAATGTAGGAATAGAAGAAACATTAGAGCAGGGATAGATTCTTCCATCTTAATATTTTTAAACTTGTAAATAGATCGAGAGACAGTTATGACAGATAGAAATTGTTTGACACATGCCGGAAATGACAGCAATAATAAACTTTGGGAAACCAAACGTTTACAAAATCAATATGAATGTATGTATGTATGTATGTATGTATGTCAGGTGTGATTGGTAAGAAGCTTACTTCTCAATCACATCGTTTCAAGTTCAGTCCCACTGCGTGGCACCTTGGGCAAGTATCTTCTACTATAGTCTCCGGTCGACCATAGCCTCGTGAGTAGATCTGGTAGACGGAAACTGAAGCAAGCCCGTTGTATATGCATATATACTTATATATCTCTATGTGTGTGTGAGTGTCTGTGTGTCCGTGTGTATCTGTTTGTCCGCCACCACCGCCTGATAACCGGTGCTGGTGTGTTTACGTTCTCCTTAGCTTAGCAGTTCGGGAAAAGAGATCAATAGAATAAGTACTAGGTTCGACAAGGTCTCTTCATGATGGTGCCCCAGCATGGCTGCAGTCAAATGACTGAAACAAGTGAAAGATAAAAGATAAAAGATACATACATACATACATACATACATATATACAAATATGCATACATACACACACACACACACACACACACACACACATATATATATATATATATATATATATATATATATATATATATATATATATATATATATATATATATATATGGATCAAAACAGTTTGATTCAAATTCGTTGGTACTTTTGAGTTCCAATCGTGATGCTAGTCGTCAGCCATTTTGAATTTGATTACATGTAACTCCCAATAAATTGGCTGAATGCCCTTCTTTCGTTTGTCCAGTCACTCGTGTATATATGTGTGTATATATATATATATGTGTAGATATATATATATATATATATATATATATATACATATATATATATATATATATATATATATATATATATATATATATATATATATATCGTTGCTATTATGTTAAACTGTCGTATGTCCAAGTTTGGCCAAATGCGTTTTTTATTATTATTATTTTTTTTTTTTTTTTCAATATTTAATTTCTAATTGTCAAATTATCGCATCTCCAGCTGCTTCAGATGCCAAGATATCAAAAATTGTCGAAGTGTAGTACAACGATTTTGCTATGGAATGGTGAAACTATTTTTTCGTCTTCTGAAAAAGCAACATTTTGGACTTACGACACTTTTGCATAATAGCAACGATACATAAAATAACGGAGGCGACTATACGCAATATAAAGCGAAAAAGGAAAAATTCAATTATCACTAATTCTGACTGACGGCACAGGGTCATCTCGCTCCCCTATCAGTGCATAGACATATATATATATATATATATATATATATATATATATATATATATATATTAGCAGAGATCTCATCAATGAAGTTGATCCCATCAATCACGTATTACGGTTCTGAGATAGCCTCAACTGAAAAAGATGTAAAAACTCGGACAGCCAAAGCATGGTCGGCCCTAAACAAGCTGAATATTGTCTAGAAATCAACCCGTTCAAACAACCTTACGAGGAATTTTTACTGTGAAACAGTAGAATCAATCCTTTTATATGGAGCAACAGCCCGGACACTCAGCAAAAAATTGGAATCCAAACTCGATGGAACTTACACCTGAATGTTAAGAGTAGTCTTAAACATATCTTAGAGAACTATCCCACCAAGAAAAAGTTATATGGAAATCACGTGTTTCCTCTATTATAAGGTGCTTGCGCTTTGCAGGGCATTGCTGTCGAGCTAAACAAGAACTAGCAAGTAACCTATTGCTATGGATACCAAAGCATGGCCGTACTCGAGCAGGTTGTCTGAACACTGGGATGTAGATCAACTTACTAGAGACATTGGATGCCTTCCCGAAGAGCTCCTTCATCTAATGCAAGTCCAAGATGGATGGCGTATGCGGGTTAAAAATGTCCGAGCAAGCTCGACCAGACGATGATGATGATGATGGGTGTGTGGGGGGGGGGGGGTACACATGTATATCAGATAAATCAGAATCCAATAAGACTGGTGGTAACAAGACTTGTATTTGGGGAAATAGTGATACGGAAGGCTACAGTGAAGTTGCCGTGGGGAGTGGAATATCCAGCGTTTCAGGCAGAGTTCTTCTTTGGGGCAAATAAAACCGAAGGGAAATTAAAAAAACACACCAGGATTCATAGGCTTATATATTATACATGTGAGAATGTTTGTGCTTTTACCATTCGTTTATTACAGGAGCAAAACAAAATTGCTTACTTCATTTTTAATACTCGATTCCAGACCAAATTAGTTAAGTCTGTAAAATTCGGAAACTTTAAGAATATAACCTGAATATATGTACACATATATGCACATGTATGTGTGCATGCATACACACACATATGCACACATACATACATGTATGCATGCATGACTACTGGAATATACATACATATTGTTGTGTCGACGCCCCCAGGCGAAGAAGTAGGAGCACCCAAGACATATAAATAGAGGTAGTCTGGCCGTGGTAGGTGTGTTGAGTAGCAGTCGAGTAGCAGTTGTGTAGCGGTTGAGTAGAGATCATCAGAAGGTGGTAGATAGCAGTAGCTTGAGACATAACACATACATACATACATACATACATACATACATACATACATACATACATACATACATACATACATACAACCCACGCATACACATACATCGCAGAAACTGATTCTGAAAAACCTTGATTTATGTGTTTTGAACGACCGCTTTGTATATAAACTTTATGATAAGCCGAGTAGTTTTCAATTTTTGTTTACTTTGTGCCAAAAACATTCTGAGAACTGGCAATTCTGAAAAGTTCACCAATCAGGAAATGTTTATTTATTTACTTTAAGAATTGCCAGTTAGCCCCTTCTCTGGCATGCACATCATTTCAAACGGATAGGATTTTGTTAAACATATAATCAATCAAGATTTACGTTAGAAGAAACTTCGACATGGTGGTCGCTCCACCTGCTAGAAATAGCAGCTAAATCTGTGTCAAACCACAACAGCCCGTCTTAGATGCAGAATGAATACATTGGATAATGCAGTCCTGCATACTCCTACATACATGATAGTTGTGGCTGAAATGCTTTTGATCGTGGAATAAATAATAATAAAGGTATTGATAAAGCATAGAATTAATGTTTACAGAGAGTCATAGCACGTGTCGTTCATATTCTTGGTTTCATGTCTTCAGAGAGCTGGTTATTTGGACGTTCTTCTTCCTTTGGGATGATAAAAGGTGAACAGCATGTTTGAAGGTTTCACAATGTATATTAACAAGAGTTAGTTATACGACTCTCCATCATCGCATACTGCATATCGTACATAGTCAAAGCCATCTAAATCATTTGGTCAATGTATATCAGTGCAATTAATCAATGATATTGATGTGACGTTGACCGAACGCTCACACATCACTAACACAATATCTGGAGGTTTCTCATCTGAAACGCTTGATATTTTATGTTGTTTTGCTCCTAATGTTGATGATACTGCTGTTGTTATTATTATTTAACCCTCGGTCAGCTTTGCCCGAGCATGTCTATGATCAAGGGTGTTACAACTATGACTCTTCCGTCTTTTTTTTATCTTGGACTATGTTATATAAATTCTAAATAGGGACAGTGGTATTTGATGTAGAGATATGGCTGCTATATCTATCAGATTGATAGATATGTACTTGCTTCTTCATCAGTTCATATTTTTTATTGGCCAGTGATTAGCAGAAAGATATTTCTATTGTAGTCGTTTAACCACCCGGTCAGCACTGATCGAACAAATGCATGGTCAAAGGCACTCCAGCCTTGCTCCATACCTTCTTTAATTCAGACAAAATATATCTATGACTCAAAACGAACTCATTCGGTGACGTTAGGTGTAATTTAATGAAGATTTGGCTGCTTTTCTAGTTGTTGAGGAACTGCCTAGAGGCTTCCTCACTGTTGTTAATGGTGTCCTTGTTTGCTTGTTGTAACGGAGACAGTTGTGTAATTGGTGTTGATGATGGCAATGATGGGATAGTTGGTGTCTATGATATAGTGAAGGTATTGTTGGTTGTGTGTATATATATGTACGCGCGCGTGCACACACACGTACGCGCGCACGCACATGCACACACATAGACACATACACATACATATATATTCTGCTAGTATTATATATATATATATATATATATATATATATATATATATATATATATATATATAAACACGTCACTAAAGTGGCAAACGGTACTAATCGGCACCAGTATTGCTAGAAATAAGAATCAAAACAACTCAGTAGTCACAGAAACACTATCACAATGAATTAACAAGGGAGATAAGCTCCCCACGGTCGCAAATATAGCCCGATCATCGATGATTTCGCATTTTGGTGCTTAACGCATCTTAATGCTCATCGGTGGCCCTCACCGCGCCTAGGGTTTATGAAATCAGTGTATGATTTCAACGGAAATCTTTTAAGCTGACATGGCATGCAGAGTTTAACCCTGGGCGCAGTGAGAGCCACCGATGGGAAATAAGATGCGGCAAGCATCAAGATGCGAAATCATCGATGATCATCTGGCTCTATCTACGACCGTAGGGAGCTTGCCTCCCTTGTCAGTTCATTAAGATAGTGCTTTTGTGACTATTGAGTTGATTTGACTCTTATTTCTAGCAATACTGGTGCTGATTAGTACCCTTTATCATTTTAGTGACGTATATATTTCTGCCTTTAGGTTGTAAAACTACGTATTAGCCACCCATATTGCGCGCGCGTGTATGTGTGTGTGTTGGCAGAATTGCTAGACTGTCCTACAGTATTTGTTCCTTGGCTCTGACGTCAAATCCTAACACAGTCAACATTATCTTACTTCCTTTTGAGGCCGATAAAAAGTTCCAATCCAAGTCGGTGGATTGATGGAATTGTTGAAACCTCAAACAAGTTGCCTTACTTTATCTGTTCCGGCACTATCATTGTCAGATACTCTATCTTGATGATAGCGTGTTCGAGCTAGTAAACATATAAAACATAATGACCAGTACCATTGTCATTTACACCTACTATCCATTTCTTTTCTCAATTCGTTTCTTTCTTTACTTCCTTAGTCTTTCTCTTTCTATACTCTTTCTATATAAAGTAAATGGCTCATCTTCACTTTCGACGATGAGTACTCCACTTGTTCGACTAACGATACTGTTTGCTCATGGAATCATAGTGGAAATATTCATTTGTACTTTTGACGCAATTGTT
This sequence comes from Octopus bimaculoides, assembly GCF_046866305.1. NCBI lineage: Eukaryota > Metazoa > Mollusca > Cephalopoda > Octopoda > Octopodidae > Octopus > Octopus bimaculoides. Next base: position 26,773,977 of record NC_142930.1, on the reverse strand, counting down.
AGGCAACATCAACGTGACATATAGTGAGTAACAAGCTCGTTTGTTCAAACAACTGGAAAACTTATCGTCAAGTTCAACACAGGATCCAGTAACGCTCTATGTGCATATGCACACAGTCAGAGACATAGCGTTTATATTAATTTCATATTCTGTATGAATGATACGAGGAGACATGTTGATGGCTGCCATTTTAATATATCTATCACCTTACTTTCTATAGTAGGAGCACATTTAGGATTACTAATCTTCCATAACTCCGTGTGTATGCGTGAGTATTTAAAGAGATATAAACACTATTTGAACTAAGATGGGGTATTAATATCTGTGTGTGTCTATGTCTATGTATCTGTGTGCGTGTATGTCTGATTGCGTCTGTAAATTTTTTATGTGTCCGGTGCAGGGCGAAGACCGAAGGCCAAAAATTTTGAAAAGTATATATAGTCATACGTTTGTTTTCATGTTTTGTAAGTAGAAAGTTGTTTGTGTACTCTTGTTGTTTTATTGTCTATAAATCAAAATAACAAATGAATACACACACACGCGCACACAAACACACAAACACACACACACACACACACACACACACACACATACTGCAGGTCTATGACCTATATATGTTGTGGTTGTGAGATGCCCTTCTAAGGGCATATAGTACACTACATTTCTTCATTGCAATGTATCTGTGGGCTGGTTGTGCATATTCAACAGTTTTTTTAGTGGAAGGTATTTTTCTTTAATAATCTGATGTCTAGCAGGGATTTTTTTTTTTTTCTACTACTATGATTTTTAAAGTTTGTTTCATCTAATGCTTTCTTAACTTTGTCAGATTTTTCATCTCTGTACGAAGCATTGATGAATGTCATATCTTGAAATTTATTGACGTCATACCTAGAGCTTTTCTAGTCAAGTTTCATTTTTTTTTTCCTTTCCCATCTTGTTCCTAAATTGGCCTCGGCACACTTTGAAATGCTGCTGATTATAGTTTCAAACTTTGGTAGGGGAGTGTTTTTCTACACATTCTGATTAGCTCTTTTTAGTTATATCCAGAAAATTGTATGCATTGGATAAAACCCTGTTCACCAGATGGACACATTCGAGATACATTTCTCATTATCCTAAATAGATTAGCTATCAAGTTGCTTTTGCATTGGTAGACATTGCAGAGCTCTAGAAGCTTAAGTGCTTTGTGGCCTTAGGTTTCATGTAATTCGAGTCGAGTAGTTGTTTCTTGCCACTTATAATTTCAATCCATTGTTCAGTATCTAGAATCGGTAGTCTTTTGTTGGGGTGTTTAGACGGACAGTGGATGGTTACCTTTATACTTTGCTGAATGGAGTTTGCCATATTCTGAGGTTTTCTATAGTATCTTTTCCTGTGTATCATCGTGTTTATGGTATAGTATGATTGTTTTAATCCCAGCATTTCTGGTACGGTGGGATTAACCAATTGAAGCAGTGTCTAATAGAGAGACACATGTATTGTAATGTACACTTGGCCTGTCGACAGCATAAACTTTATAATAAAAACCACTCTCCAAGATTATATATATATATATATATATATATATATATATATATATAGATAGATAGATAGATAGATAGATAGATAGATAGATAGATAGATAGATATAGATAGATATAGATAGATAGATAGATAGATAGATAGATAGATATAGATAGATAGATAGATAGATATAGATAGATAGATAGATAGATAGATAGATAGATAGATAGATAGATAGATAGACAGACAGACAGACAGACAGACAGACAGACGGACAGATAGATAATATACATACATACATACATACATACATACATACATACATACATACATACATACATATGTACGTGTACATATGCAAAAACACTCTATATACCAGTCTGATATTTAGAAGTCTCCGATTGTTCGAGTGCCCACCTAAAGAAATAAGTTTTCTTACATCTTAATTGGAACAGTTGCCAAGCCGTCAGTAAAGTCTCTAGACCGTATTGAGTGACGTTAGTAAATGGTGCTCTCCCTTTATTACAGATATATGAATATTCTTGCCAGAATTTCAGTTTGACCGTTGGCTTTATACATAATCTGTCTGATAGACAGGCAGATATTTCTGATTCTGAGTAGTGTATGCATATTCATTATGTTATTTTAGTATTGTGCTGTTTTTTTTTAATGTTATTTTTCTTCAACTGAAGGTCAGCCCTGATTGAGTTGACATGTGATTGAAGGCTTTTCAGCTGTGACCACTCCAGCTTTTTGTAAATCTCCAACTCCAGATTACAGGGCGTGATTTGAAGAGAATATGGCTGCTATTTCAAGTCAACGAAGACTTTTACTTTAATTATCAGCATCTCAGAATTAAAACTATCTCTTCGCCATCAAGCTATATTATTATCACATCACATCACACTGCCGTAATGTTTCTCTCATTTATTTTTTCCGGTGTGAATAGATTTCATTAACATTATGCGGTAGCTCTCCGTTCGCGGGTGAATAATTTAGTTAAAATGTTGTTATACGGAAATGCTACTGTAGAAGAAACTTGTCTTAAGGTAGCATTACTGAGATGACAGAAGCTGACTTAAAAAGTAGGAGTTAAAAGTTTGGGGTGTATGCTGAGATGTAAGAGAGAGGGTCGTAACTCGATATGTTGAATAAGTGGTTGTGGAACGTATAGTTAGTTTAGTGACTGGTTGAATGGCAAGTTGGTCGCCTCGGTTGTTGTTGTTGCTATGACGATTTGGTACTTTAGTGAGTGATGGTGGAAAAATATGATCAACCGTCTGAATGAAGGAAGAGACGAAATTTTGCTTGGATGGAAAAATTAAAACTAAAGTAGTGGAGTTGGGGAGAGAGCCAACAGATAAGAAACGAGGATCTCGAGTAAAAGTTTTGGAAAAGAAGCACTTTTTGTGCATGTAATGTGACTGTACGTGTGTGCGTGAATGCTTTTGTAAGTGCGCGTATATATCTTCGTATACGTGTTATAAACAGCAAGTTTAAACGCTGATCTTTTGACGTGCACTCACATACACGCACACACACATACACACACACACACGTACACACACATACATACATGCATACAGAGAAAAAGAGAGTGGGTGAGTAAGAGAGAGAAGGTTTGTATGCGTGAGAGGGAAACAACATAGGGAACTATTCAATTTGACGGCCAAATTTTTTTATTATTTTTTTTTAACTAAACACTTTGAAACTTCGGATACTGGTAGAATGTGTCACATAGAACAGAGTTTACTCTTAACGTTTTTGACAAAGTTTTGTATTTTAGAAGTTATGTCGTGTTAAAGTTGTCGTATTTGGGTAATTTTAACCAATCAATGACGTGTATTCAGCTGAAAAAAATTACTGCTACTGTTTCCGAACAACTTCCGGGTCCATTCTCTCTCTCTCTCTCTCTCTCTCTCTCTCTCTCTCTCTCTCTCTCTCTCTCTCTCTCTCTCTGTATATATATATATATATATATATATATATATATATATATATATATATATATATATATGCACACACACACACATTAATAATAGGCAGAAGTTAGTGACAGTGACCAAATTCGTGTTTGGTAAGTGCCAATGATATATACATACATATATGTGTAAAACAATTACGCAATCGAACCAATGAAAGAGCTTCTACCTGATCACTCGACACGCTAAAAATAGCAGCCAAAGTATCCCCCTACCTAAATCACACGCCCGTTGTACATAATGTCCTAGATTATCCCTAAAAAGAAAGGAACACAGAATGAAACAAGGAGAGAAAATAAAGAATGTGTAGTGGCTAGCGATCTATCATGACGAATGCCGGATAGAGGGGTCACATAGGGGAGCTAAGAAGAAGGGGAAATGTGCGCGTGCGTGTGTATAAGAGAGCATGCATGTGCATGTGGAAGAGGGCTGGTGACCTTGACGTGTGTATATGTGGGGCTAGGAAGTGGTCAGTGCTAGTGTGTGCGTGGTGGTGTGATGTGATGTGATGTGATGTGGTGTTGTGTAGTATGGTGGTGTATGGTGTAGTGGTGCGTGGTGTGATGTTGTTGGGATGTGGGGGAGGCGAGAGTGGGAAAGCAAGGGTGGGATGTGGGTTAGGCTGAGGGTGGGGGTAGAGGTGGGGTGTGTAGGAGTGGGTGTAAGGGATAGGGTGGGGAATGGGATGGGAGGGATAGGGAAGGTGGGGCTGGATTATGTGGGGTGGGGTTACCAGGGAGGGGTGACGATGAAGGGATAGGGGGAAGGGAGAAGGTGGGTGGGAGTGAAGAGAAGAGAGAAGAGTGGGAGTGAAGAGAAGAAGTAGGAGTCGGAGCAAGAGAGGAGAGGTGGGTGGGAGGAAGAGGGGAGAGGGGAGGAGGTTAGATGAAGAGGGGGGTTGAGCCCATGTGGCGCAAAGGAGTGAAGAGAGAAGATTAATCCCTGTTCACGGCGCAAACGGGAGTCCGGATGGCCCCTGTGCAAGGACAATCCGAACACAGACAGGTGTTGGAAAGAGTGACCGGTAGAGCGGAAATGGTGCGAGACCGGGGTGTCATTGCCGAGTCGGATGTCTCGGAAGTGTTCCGCGAACCGGTCAGCCAAGTGGCGTCCCGTTTGCCTGATGTATAGAGAAGGGCAGAGAGAGCAGGAGATGCAGTAGATGACACTTTTAGAAGTGCAGGTGAAGGATTCGGTGATATAATAGGGTCGATGATGGGTGCCGGTGAGGAAGGTGGTGTTGGAAAGGTAAGGGCAAGTGCGGCAGCGTGGGCGGGAGCAGGGGAACGTGCTGGGTTGGGAGGTTGGGTTAGGAAAGAAGCTGTCGACCAAGAGGTCTCGTAGGTTGTGGGCTCGTTTGAAGGAGGGGAGGGGTCGGTTAGGGAAGATGTGCGATGCTGAGGGGACGGACTGGAGTCGCCGAAAGGCTCGGAGAATGGTGCGTTGGAGAGGTAGGGTGGTGGAGTGATAGGTGAGGGGAAACGGGAGACAGGAGACGGCGGGGCGAGTGATATGTATATATGAGTGTGTGTGCGTGTGTGTGTGTGTGTGCGCGCGCGCGTGTGTGTGTGTATGTGGAGGCTTGTGGCTTAAGGTGGTTAAGGTGTTGGACTCATGACCGTAAAATTGTGGTTTCGATTCCTGGACCGGGCAACGCGTTGTGTTCTTGAACAAAACACTTCATTGCACGTTGCTCCAGTTCACTTAGCTGTCAAAAATTAGTAATTCTGTGACGGACCGGCGTCTCCTCCAGGTTTGGAATATATACGTCATTGAAATCGGGAAACCGGCCCTCATGAGCCTAACATGGCTCGATTTAAAGCTTCACAGGCTTCTTACAGAAAGCTAGCTCGCCGGGCTTAGCTGGATTCAGGTTAACAGAGTCCGATGAGCTGGGTTTCCGTAAGAAACCTACGAAACTTTAAGTCTTTTGGAGCCGAATCAAATTGCTTTAACAAAGAATATATGTAACTCTTGCTAAATGCATTGAAAGTCTTTCTTTCGTTGTTCCACTCATCTATGTATATAGATACGCGCCCACACGCACACGCACACACACACATACATACATACATACATACATACATCAGTAAAACCTTCCAGAGGTTTATCATTTTAGTATATATGAGCATGTTTAGACATGCAACTATAATGCATGAGAATATATACATAAAACAATACACAAATCTACACATATACATGCATACAGACAAAAATATATAGTTGAAATTCCAGTGAAGTAGCCTTGGATGTAGGTTAGAAACCAGTTCTTTCTCTATTGGCAAGAAAGCTTGAAATAAAACCGAATAATGACATACATACATACATACATCAGTAAAACCTTCCAGAAGTTTATCATTTAAGTATATATGAGCATGTTTAGACATGCAACTATAATGCATGAGAATATATACATAAAACAATACACAAATCTGCACATATACATGCATACAGACAAAAATATGCAGTTGAAATTCCAGTGAAGTAGCCTTGGATCTAGGTTAGAAACCAGTTCTTTCTCTATTGGCAAGAAAGCTTGAAATAAAACCGAATAATGACATACATACATACATATGCATCTTCGCCACCTAACCACACCACCACTATCTGCCATCAGCACCAACCTAACCACCATCAACACCAAAACTAATGTAACCACGTTACCAACCCCTTAATAACTAACAACAGCAACAACTGTATGAACAAGATAAGCAATTCCATCTAAAATAAAAGATAATCACATGAGATTATATGGTTCCCTAGTGTATTTTGAAAGTTGAATGAAGTGTCTTTGAATTTAGGTCAGTGAGGAATGATTTGAGACGAAACATCAACAACAATACAATTAACACAAACAAAACCCCACACCATCATCATCAACATCAAAGCCAATACAACAATCACCACCATCACTACCAACCCGCCAACTTTTGAATAACCAACTGGCAATAGTTACAATAGTATGAGCATGGTAGCAATATCTGTAACTGCATATTTTGTATGTTAACACAGCGGTGTGTATATATGTGTGTGAGAGAGAGAGAGGGGGGGGGAGACAGACAGGCAGATAGGCAAACAGATTTACAGGTAGACAGAAGTAAAGTGTGACGCTTTTGTGGCTCAAGCCAGAGACGCAAGGGATGATGTACCTATGAGTCGGGTTACTCTTTTAACTACCTCTAATCACACAGTTCTTTCTCCCACCTCACTTCTTTACCCTCGAAATATCTCATTTCATAAGAATAAGAGCAACATTTTTCTCTCACAAAACAGTTCTTTCTTGGTGCTCTTTTTTTACTACATATTTGTTGTGGATAATTATTGATTGCTCCTACTGCTGGATTTACTTATAATTCAAGATGTCTAGAAAGAAACCAATAAGCAGAAATGAGAGCAACAATACGAAAAGGAACTGTAAAAAGTATACACTTGACATTAAATTTGATTTTTTATAACAAAAAAAAAGGGCTTGATGCGAACGAAAAATTTAGCCATATTGCCTAAACATCATTAAAGCTCGTAATGACTACAGTGGAAACGTAATGTCTACAGTGACAAAAGGACGAAAATTAAGTCAAATGCTCAAGAAGTTACTCCGCTAACTGCTTGGACCTTATTTTTGCATAGATCTAAAGTGATGCTTAAAATGGGGTGGTTCTGGGGTGTATGGAGCGATGATCTGACTCAACGTTATCGGTATACATGTTTCAGGTTGTTGCTTTGCAGTCGACCCTGACCAAGAAAAACCTATGATCAAAATCGTTCCAGTCGTGAGCAACCTATATCATTTTGATGTCAAGGACTAGATTGCTTGATGTTTCCTTCCTTTTAAGATAAGGATGCATGATTTGAGATTTAGCTGCTATTTTTAGCAGAACGAAAGACCACATAAAGCCTCTTTCGTTGGTTCGTAAAAGAATGAAAGGCAAAGTCGACTTCGGCGGAATTTGCGTAATTGTTCATATTACAAGCATAGCTATAGTATACCTGCATTTTTAGCTTTCAGGTAATGGTCGCACAATAATTCAGATGTCGGATTATGAATTTCTGCTAATTGTATGAAAAATATTGTATTTATTCAATCATTGATGAGGCAAAACTCAGTAAATTCAGTCAAATACTAGTGTCAATTTAATTTTCCCCTTCCCCCCATCCCCCCCACACCATCATCAATTATGTACGGCCTTGTGTTTCTGTTAGAAATCATTTATCTATGAGAACTGTTGTGGTGGAAGACTTTGTGTTACATTCCTAGGAATAACGAAAGTTACTTCTTGTCAGGCTTTCTTTTAACAATAGTTAATCATTGTTAATTAAAACAGTTTATTTTCAACCTTAATATGATTCTTACCTCTTCTCATCCCACAAAATCCACAGTGTGAGTGGGAGAGTGTCATCTGTATCGTCAAATTGTTTCGTGTATCATCCTTTTTTTCTCTCTTTTTCTGTAGGAGAAACAAAACATTTTTATGAAACTTGTGAGTAGCTAGCAAGCTAGCATGTTAATGTACGAATAACCTAGATTCCTCAAAGAACGTTGTAATATTGGCATTCAAAAGTGTTGAGGGCATTCCTTTTTGTTATTTTCTGGCAATATTTCATTTACATTGCCATATCAACCAAAAATGTTCTAACAATAAAAATGAAGCAAAATACCTTTTGTCAAAATCCTATAGACGTATATAAAATGACTGAAAACTAATCTCACACTTGTTTTAATTTTCAAAAAAAAAAAAAAAAAGGTACTGCAAACCAACTGGTAACTTTCATTCATCTTCAGGTTGAAAACAACTAAAGGGTCCCGTAAACACTGTTCTGGAGCATTCAGTTATTAAATACATATTTTATTTTATTGACTGATATTTATCTTAGGAATGAAAGTTAAGGTTGACTTTGGCAAGAATTGAACTCAGAAAGAAAGCAAAACGACATCACCTAAATACTGCCGCACCCCGCCTCCGTCATTCTAAGTAATGATCTTTGATTTAGAAACAAGGCCACACATTTGTGAAGAGAAGTGTGTTTTTGTTTTGTTTTTGTTTTGTTTTTGTTTTTTCTTTTTTTAATGATTAGCCAAGAAGGCTTCCCAGAATGGGAGGAAAAGAAGGAAGATATCCTTGAATCAAAAACTTGGCGCGAATGACTGTGTGATTTGGCTGCTAATTCAAAGCGATTGAGGAATAGTGGGGGTAACTGTATTTTATCCTTGTTGTGATTATCACACGGTAAAGATGCTGTTATCATGCCGTTCAAGTCGTGTGTTTACTCTACGAAAATATTCGTGAGTGTGACCTTGTTGAAGAGGTCACCCAGTAGACATCGTTCGGCACCAAGAAAATAGTGGCATATGTTTATATACATACATACATACATACATACATAACGTTGGTGCGCGCGTGTGTGTGTGTGTGTGTGTGTGTGTGTGTGTGTGTGTGTACAGCTGATATGTTTATCTACAAATCTGAACAGCCGTTTTCCTCTTTCTTCCATTCGCTTTCATTTCTTCAGAGTTGTATAAATCATTTTTCGTTGACGAAAGAATATTTCGTGTGAATGAATGGGACTAAGTTTAATCTGTACCGGTTGTAAAATGTCTTGTTTTGTCATTCATGGGAAGCTGTTGTTTGCAGCAAGTCGAACATTGAAGAACCACAATCCTTTTTCTGACTGTTTAAATATTTTGTCACTTGAGTACAAGAAACAACGAAACTCTGTCACCTGAGTGAAATTATGGATCTTTTCTATTACTGTCACAGTTTTCTTTCGTCTTTTAATTTTATTCCAATGGTTTTCAAATTTGGTGTACTGATTTATTTTTGTATGCTAATTAGGAAAATGAAATTCATTTTTGCCATAAATTAATAAATAAAAAGTTAATAGCTTTTAAAGTTTGCGAATTTTAACCAGTCGAAAGCCAGGTACATTGGTGCCTGTTTCCATATAAACAAGCGAAGCTATAATCTGCATAAAACACCACTACGTGTATTTTCTTTACCTGTGCATTTTCTTTGATGTTACCTCGTTTTCGGCATTTTCACTTCTGTGTTTTGAGAAACGGATATTACCTCATTTTCATAATTTTTAGCTGTATGTTTTTTGGACCTTTCCAACCTAAATACAAGTATGGCACAACCAACTCGTTTAACTTTTCGAATATGATGTAGAAAATGAAAACCGAGGTGGATGTGGTTTCTTACTTTCAAGAGAAAATTGTGTGAGGGGAGACTCACCACCACATATACATTCTTTTAGCCTACGTAATTTTTTGACGACACATCAGACCCTAACCCTAAATACTAACACTAAACGCTAACCCTAAATTCTAACTCTCAACCTAACCTTAAATCTTAACCTTAAACCCTAACCCTAACCCTAAGCCCTGACTTTAAACCCCAACCTTAACCCTAACCCTATACCCTAACATTCAGCTCTGCTTTCATTTTGTGATTTTTCGCAAAAACTTTCATTGAGGATTTTTCCCTTTTTGCATGATTTTATTCATTAAAGTTTATTAAAACTTCAAAGCTGCTAACAACTTACGTCACCGTAATTTTTTTCTTTCATTTTGTTTAATAAAAATATTTCGTCGTAATGTTTTTGCTTTTGTTCTGTGGTAGACAATTATCACGCAGAAAATGTCTGCTTTCCAAATTTTCTTTTCTGATTGGATAAAAATTATCAAAGTTTAAACCTTTGCAACATGCAAAGTCGTAAACAAAATCCTAAACAAATTTATTGAACAAATGAGTAATAAAATCGGATTCAGTGTGAAAACTTGTATCCGTATACCAAACTTGAAACTTTCGTTTAATTTTGAAATTTTAAAACCTATAACACCAACGAAAAAATCCGAAATTATTATACTATCGTGAAGTTAAACGAATAAACTACACGCAAATACGTTTCTGAGTGATATGCCAGAATGAATGAATGTGTAAACACGGTGCCATTATAGTGCTATTGTCTCTATGCTGTACATAAGTGTAAACTCACTCTGCGCCCGCGCATGAATATATGTATGTCTTCAATTCGAAGCCTATAGCGCGAGGAATAAATATTGCAGGAACAGTAGAATGGCAGAAAAGTTGAGAACAAGATTTGCGGCAATCAGTTACCTCCCGTTAACTTGGACCTTTATTCGTTTGGGTCCAATGCAATTCGTAGTATTGACCTACTGCTGTCAAACTGAGTCACCCAGTTTTACAGTGGAACCTAGTCTTTTAGTATCTCTATGGGTTTTATGTTGCATTCAATTATTCTGTCCAAATTGTCTTTCTGCTCGCATTTTTCCTGCAGACATAAATCGGCAGTTTTTAGGCTGAAAGTCAATCACCAACATCATACTTGCAGTCGAGAAGGCGTGTAAAAGTCATGGTCGTTGTTACTTTTTCTCTGAATAACTTTGTAAACTAATAAGACCTCTTCTCTACAAATACATGGCCTTATGCTAACGTGACAAATCAACGTTTATTTATCTCACGTGTGACGCATTGAATTAGTTACTTGACGTTTCAAGCCAGACGATATATCTGTCAGAAGAGAATTTACATCAATACACAAACACACTGGAACATATCTACATGTACAGAAATACAAATGACACATATGCACACACGTGTGTGTATATATATATATATATATATATATATATATATATATATATATATACATATATATATATATATATATATATAAACGGCCCGCCAACATTGCCCAAACGACCTGAACATTAGTTTCAGGGTTCATCCAAGGCTGCCCAATTCAGGATCACAACATATAGGTACACTGTGACATAATTTCTTTTCCTCAACAGGCCCTGCCCTGTTTAACATTGCCCCAAAACAGATGAAAGAGGAAAAGGATCCCACCACCTTTAAACGGAGTCTGAACAGATTTCTTCAAGGAATACCAGACAAGCCACCCATACTTGGATACAACTCACTCAATAAGAACTCACTATTTGAATGGACCATAAACAAAACTTGACTTAAAAAGGATTTAGATAATTCTATCAGGTGGTGCTATTAAGTTAGGCATGGCCTGGACCAATCTTTGATTGAAACATATCTAAGTTTATATATATATATATATATATATATATATATATATATATATATATATATATATATATATATTCCGTTTACATATTTGTTTTGCAAGATTTTTGATGTGAAATCGTGTGTTGAAACAGATGTTGTTGTACTTGGGGATGGTCATATTGCCAGTTTAGCCAATAAAAACACACGCACTGTATATTTGGTGTTAATTTGCTTCAGCTTTATATTACATTAATCTTAATCTTATTTCGGCCAGAGTTCTTTCGTCACACTTCTGTGACCTCATCAGTGGTCCTTTGTTTCCTTCTTTCTTATGTGTGTCTCACCTTGCTAACTATCAGCCATTTTGTCAGACAAAATGGCTATCAGACAAAATGGCTGATAGTTAGCAAGGTGTGACACACATAAGAAGGAAGGAAACAAAGGACCACTGATGAGGTCACAGAAGTGTGACGAAAGAACTCTGGCCGAAATAAGATTAAGATTAATGTAATATAAAGCTGAAGCAAATTAACACCAAATATACAGTGCGTGTGTTTTTATTGGCTAAACTGGCAATATGACCATCCCCAAGTACAACAACATATATATATATATACATGAGGATCAACATTTCTTTTAGGCATGCATTGTATCCACGTAGTGTGATGTTTTTATCAATTTATTTCTTCATTGCTTTAAACAAAAATAAGCACCTTACAGATTACGAATAGATATAAAAGTTAAATTTGAAATTTTAGTAGTAACGCTTTCACCAATATTAGCCCTGCCTCCAAGAAATAGGAACCAGCATGCTTTAACATAACTTCTTCCTTACACGCCTCATCCTGAAAATGAGACTTCAGAAACGATGATGGTGAATTTAGAAACTTTATCACGTGAAACAAATTGCAAGAATTTAATAGGAAAGCATGGAAAAAGACATGATAAAAATGGTAAAACTAGATCACAATTGAGTATAGAACAGAACCTCTGTGTGTGTGTGCGTGTGTGTGTGTGTGTGTGTGTGTGTGTGTGTGTGTGTGTGTGTGTGTTTGTGTGTGTGTGTGTGTGTGTGTGTGCGTGCGTGTGTGTGTGTTTGTGTGTGTTTGTGTGTGTGTGCATACATTTATACGAGTGAGTAGTCAAAAGAAAGGAGGCACTCAGAACATTTGGTAAGAGATATATTATTATTTAAAAACAGCTTAATTGAACCCCATGTAACTTAAAGTATCGTGAGCTCATCTGGCGAGCCTTCAAATCTTTCAGTCACATGGGACCCAATCAAACTGTTTTTAAATAACACATACATACATGCACACATACATACATTAAAATTAACACACACACACACACACATAGGTGTTATATACATATAATTATAACGATAAGGAATATGGAGACTGGTACAGCCTCAAAATTTATTTCCTTTTGTTTTACAATATCATACAGCATATTGTTATGATTACGACGATCTAGGTCGTCGTAACCATAAAAACGTGCTGTGTGATATTGTAAAATAAAAGGGAATAAATTTTGAGGCTTTACCAGTCTCCATATTCTCTATCGTTATAATTATTACTAATATTACAATCCAGCGAAGCGAACACGGAATTATCCATCGGAGGAATTTACAGCGTTAGTGATAACTCCTAATAATCGTACACTTTTACTTGTTTCAGTCATTTGACAGCGGCCATGCTGGAGCACCGCCTTTTAATCGAAGAAATCGACCCCAGGACTTATTCTTTGTAAGCTTGGTACTTATTCTATTCTATCAGGATGTTTTGCCGAACCGCTAAGTTACGGGGACATAAACACACCAATATCGGTTGTCAAGCGACGGTGGTGTGGGGACAAACACAGACACAAAAACACACATAAATAGTCATGGACATTAAATTCTAATTGATGCGGTTTGCCGTAACCTGAAACACAACTGAGAGCTACTACGGTATCCGCCCGGATAATATATCCTTCTAAAATCACATTAATAGATATATATTCTTAGGCGGCGAGCTGGCAGAAACGTTAGCACGCCGGGCGAAATGCTTAGTGGTATTTCGTCTGTCTTTACGTTCTGAATTCAAATTCCACCGAGGTTGATTTTGCCTTTCATCCTTTCGGGGTCGATGAATTAAGTACCAGTTGCGTACTGGAGTTGATCTAATCGACTAGCCCCCTCCCCAAAAATCTCAAGCCTTGTGCCTAGAGTAGAAAAGAATATATATATTCTTTTACTTGTTTCAGTCATTTGATTGCGGCCATGCTGGAGCACTGCCTTGAAGGGGTTTAGTCGAACAAATTGACACCAGGACTTAATTTTTTAAGCCTATTACTTATTCTATCAGTCACTTTTGCTGAACCGCTAAGTTACGGGGACATAAACACACCAACACCGGTTTTCAAGCGATGATGAGGGGGGACAAGTACAGATACAAAGATTCACACACACACACACATATGTATATATAAATATATATATATACATATATACGACAGGCTTATTTCAGTTTCCGTCTACCAAATCCACTAACAAGGCTTTGGTCGGCTATAGAAGACAGTTGCCCAAGGAACTGAACTGGGACCATATGGCTGAACTGAACTTGGGACCATTTGGCTGGGAAACAAGCTTATTACCACATACCCATGCCTGCGCCTAGCTTCGAGTATTAAAATTTTTTAAATTATATAAATGAATACCGTTAAAAAAATCTATCGGTATTGTACAACTATTAGTTCTTAATTTATATGAATATGTATTCGTATACACACATACATACATACATACATACATACATACATACATACATACATACATGCATGCATGCATGCATGCATACATACATACATACATACATACATACATACATACATACATACATACATACATACATACATACATACATACATACGTACGTACGTACGTTGTTTGCTATGCTACATCTCAAAAAGAATATTGAAGGATAATTTTCTGTCAGTTTCTCGTTGTAGACGAAGCAATATCGTAGGCCGAACTCTGATTTGGAACATCTGTGACTTTCTCAAGATCATAGACGATTTGAGTGAGCGGAAGTGTCTAAAAATGGAATTAGGAAAGAAACCAATGTGTGATTTCTGATACAGATATATTTACATAACTTTCATTACTTCCACATTAGAGTTAAAATTGCTGGATGGATGTATTTCGAGTTCAATTTTATTGTTAGTGTTTCATTTCATGTAATTTTTAGAATATGACTACCCTCAATCCACATGAATATTCCTTTCTACTATAGGCACAAGGCCTGAAATTTGAAGGGGAGGAGATAAGTCGATTACATCGATCCCAGTGCGTAACTGGTGCTTATTTCATCGACCCCGAAAGGATGAGAGGCAAAGTTGACCTCCGTGGAATTTGAACTCAGAGCGTAGATATGGGCGAAATACCTCTAAGCATTTTGCCCGGAGTGCTAACGATTCTGCCAGCTCGCCGCCTTAATCAACATGAATAATATACATCTCTTAGATCACAGTTCTCCTTGATGGCTTCTACTTTAGTTGCGGTTTTTTATGTCGTACAGCGTATGAGAGAAATATGTCTCCCTAGAATTGAACACGTTACCTCATCCACATATGAGGTAACATTCTTGCTTGACTTTCTTTATAATTTTGCAAATTAAGTCTCTATAGAAACATAAACACTACCAATGGATTTGAACTTATGACTTCAGCATACAGTTCAATACCCTCTTATCCACTCGGCCATCTGATATATACAAATGTATCTATTAATAATTAAGGGTGGTAGGAAGCAGTACCAGTATGCTGACATATTGATTTCACTTTTGTGATTAGTGATAACTTGTGGTTTGGTTAGTTTTGACTGCTATGTCAGCATGCTGGTACTGCTTGCTAGTATCGTTAATTGTTAATTGATATTTTATACCGCTATAGGTTTTTTTACGCATCCTAAACCACTGATATTATTATAAATAATAATATCCTCATACATGTGAATGTATGTATGTATGTATGTATGTATGTATGTATGTATGTATGCATGGATGCATGCATGTTTCCCTGATTTTATTTTTTGCATTTCTCAACAAAGGAGAAAGAGCTGGTTTCTAGTCTACAAACAAGAAACTTTCAATGAAAATTAAACGTCAAGATAGATAAATAGACAGACAGACAGACAGACAGATAGATAAATAGATAGATAGATAGATAGATAGATAGATAGATAGATAGATAGATAGATAGATAGATAGATAGATAGATAGATAAATAGATAGATAGATAGATGTGTACGTGTATGTATGCATGTATGTGCATGTATGCCTGAGCATATTAATGTACTCATGTTATGGAATGGTGCTGTATATGTTGATCTTGTTATATACAGAACTTCATGAGTCTTTGCATATTTTGACAGTACTTTTTATAGGTTACTAGCAGAGACACCCGGCGCATGGGATTGAAAAATTAGACTTTTCTTTTATATTTTCTGTAATGAACTGGAATACCTATGATTCGCATTTCATCAAAATTGGCGATTAAGAATTTTAATGATGGTTCTTTCCCTCTTTACACACCCTAACAAAAATTCTAAAACTTTTTTGACCCATGACACTGCATGGACCCTAAGTAAGGCATGTGTAAAATTCGAATGAAATCGATTGTGTAGTTTTCGAGTTTTAGGGATTCACACAGACAGACAGACAGACACACACACACACACACACACACACACACACACACAAACACATTCTCATCTTTACACATATATATATATATATATATATATATATATATATATATATATATAGATAACCTTTTTGGTTTTGTAGACCCCAGATTCTGAGGTAATTAACTGAGGCAGTGAGTTACTGTTTCGATAATCCCTGAAAGTAATTTAAACTATAGTCCGGATGAAATAACTAGATTTTTCATCAGTTTGGTGTAGGTGTTTCATATTGTTTTCCCTAACTTTTTAACATTATTTTGGCATCTGCCGGGCAACTAATTTTATCTACGGTGCGTCGTTTCTTTCCTCTGTCTCAGTTTATAATGTCGTGTCAATAATACTTGCATTTTAAAGAAATTTTAACGGAAACAATCCGTCAATTCAAATTATTTATGATTGTACTTTCTACACCTCTGTAGCTTATATTTCGTGATTATTTCCTACCCATGCATTGCAAAAGTTTGTCCTTCAAAGTGAAAGTTAATATCCCGCTTGTAAGGGCAAGACAGACTACTGTGGTGGTTAATGTTGTTGTCACTTTGAAGTCTTCTGAGAATGTAACTACGCATGACCTTCTTTTTGCTTGTAAATATGCAGCCTCTCTGCTGATGTCCTATTGCCTAGAGTTATGTAACTTCTCTGGGTCATCCTTGGTCATCAGTGAAGGAATAATTTCAGAGAGGCTCTTGTCCAACTCTCCTGGTGGTATTGGACTCACACACGCAGATTTCATTCATGACAGGACCTTGGAATTGGTGGGGGATCTAGTAAATGCTGTCGAAGAATATAACGTAACAGTTAAAGGCTGTTTAGACTCTGCCCACCATCCTTGCTGTCCTTTTGTTTTGTTGTTTTACTCATTCGTTAGTAAAAGCAGTTTTCATCAATGTTGATGTGAATACTCCTAGTGTAGCTTTAACAATTGTCGGGGGTTAACATCAATAACACGAAACAAGGAGAAATACTATAAATAATGCAGTTCTAATGACACTATGATTGAAAAACACACAATTGGAACGTATTTGATCATCGGTTTGTTCTGTCAGAAAACCTAGTCTGCCACAGATCAGTTAAAGGCAGAATTTTTCTCTCCTAATTATCATTTTTTTTTTCTAACTCACAATTTGTGTTTGAATGTATTTTTTCTTAAGATTTCGTTCGTACACTCTTCAGTATGTCTATCCCATTAAATTCACTCCTAGCTTTCTCCAGTCAACTTCGCCTTTCTTTCAATGCGATTATACTTTTTCCTCAAATCGACAAATATATTTTTGCTTCTAATTATCAGATTTTTTAACTTCTAGCCCACGTAATTTATATTTGAGAGTAAATAGATCTTCCAGTTTATCCGTCCTGTTAAATTCCCCTCCAATTATCACCCACCCACCATCTACACAAAAAAAAAAAAGAGAAATTAAATGAAAGAAGGAAAAAACCTCCTTAAGCAGGCGATCGTCCACATTTTTAACAAGTCCGGCTTTCTCCGCTCAGTTCCATCAGTCTTTCACAGTCTCATCGACACTTGAATCTTCTCTCCTACTTATCAGATTTTTAGTTTCTAGTCCCAAGTAATTTTTCTCTGAAATTAAGTAAATTTTTTCCAGACTACACTCATCTTAAATTCCTTTCCAGTTTAAAGGAATAAAAAAATTTCTCTCAGGTTTATATCAAGTCCAGCTTTCTTCGACCATTTCCATCTCCTTTCTTAAAATTCCTTAGATAACTTTATTCTCTAATTGACAAATGGATTTCATAGCAGGATAGATGAATCCTACTGAATTCAAAATGCCATAGATAAAGTGGCAATCATTCGATAGCTGTACATGGAAAGATGATCCAATAATTTTTTAATCCATAGGCCAATGAACTTGTTATATGAGTTGTGTATCTTATAGAAGAGGCAATCGCTTTAGAGGAAAGAATAAGCTCTAACAAGCTGGTAGACGAAAACTGAAAGAAGCCCGTCGTATATGTATATATATATATATATATATATATATATATATATATATATATATATATATATATATATGTATGTATGTATGTATGTATGTATGTATGTATGTATGTGCGTGTTTATGTGTGTGTGTTTGTCCCCACAACATCGCTTGACAACCAATGCTGGTGTGTTTACGTCCCCGTAACTTAGCGGTTCGGCTAAAGAGATCGATACAATAAGCACTAGGCTTACAAAGAATAAGTCCTGGGGTCGATTTGCTCGACTAAAGGCGGCGCTCCAGCATGGCCACAGTCAAATGACTGAAAGAAGTAAAAGGGTAAAAAGAGAGTATATATATGTGTGTAATATATGTATGTATGTATTTACTTATATATATATGTGTGTGTAATATATGTATGTATGTATTTACTTATATATATATATGTATATATATATATATATATATATATATATATATATATATATATATGTGTGTGTGTGTGTGTGTGTGTGTGTGTGTGTGTGTATATATATCCTCGGTATAGCAGATTTAATTTGCTTTGCGGGAAGAGCTATTCTAAGAACGCGTTCTGCCTCATCTTCGAAACACCTAGTTTAGAATAGAGGCAGCTGATGAAGGAAAAGTTCCATACGTGGCTTGTCTGATTTTCTATGTGTTCATTCTGTTGTCCGTAAAAACAGTCCGTTTTTTGTGCTTTGTTTTTGCTCCCTTCCTTTTTTCTCCACGTTGTTTTGACGTCCTGTACCCGGATATGCAACTATGTATACATGTAGATGTAGGTATGTACATATGTATATGTATATATTCATATGCTCACATATCATTTGTATTATATATATATATATATATATATATATATATATATATATATATATATATATATATATATGCATATATGGGTATAGGACGTCACCAACAGTAAACAACATGAAATACGAAAAAAAATGAGTTAAATACGCGAATAACGAGATTAAAAAAGGACAAGTAATACAAAGAATGTCCCTTCATCAGTTGTCAACTGTCTATCTACTCCTCATTTCGAGCAACGTATATATATATATATATATATATATATATATGGGAGAATGTACGAAAAAACAACAACAGACGAGGACAGGTGGTGTTAACAACAAAAGGATGTATTAGTATGACGCTCGGGAATACGGAAAGTCTTTAACGTTTCGAGCTACGCTCTTCAACAGAAAGAATACGGAGACAAGGAGAAAAACACGGAGAAAAAAAAATTGAATAGTGTTCAGTCAACGGTCAATCAATCAAAAGATTAAATATGGTACTTAAAATGTTTGAGGCACCAGAATTTGGTAGGGTAAAAACCAAAAACGAAATCAAGAGATTTGGTGAATAAAATTTGAAGTAAAGCAACAAAATTTCAATAGCTTATAGCAGTACGTACGTTTCGTACAAACTTCATTCATTTATGTAGTGAGAACACCACATAAGATGTGCAATAAAAATGTACTCTTCAGCTGCATAATGGAAGTTCAATTTTAGAAAGTCATTTTGTAGATGTGTGCATGATTAAGAGCACAGTCAAGATGGTATTTTCTTCTCCTACTCTTGTTTTTGCACACATCTATAAAATGACTTTCTAAAACTGAACTTCCATTATGCAGCTGAAGAGTACATTTTCATTGCACATCTTCTGTGGTGTTCTCACTACATAAATAAATGAAGTTTGTACGAAACGTACGTACTGCTATAACCTATTGAATTTTTGTTGCTTTTCTTCAGATATATATATATATATATATATATATATAGGAATAAAGTATGCAATTATAACATGCGTTTTCTCCAATCCTTAAACTCTTAAATATACTCAAATACCCAAAATTTCAAGGAGTTCCTGCCTTAAAAACAGGAGCTAAGCACAGTTATTTTGTGTTCTTTGCTACATTGGTTTCTATTAACCCATTTATTCTATCAGAAGAATTTTTATTCATTAAGATAGAAGAAATACACATAATTATATATATATATATATATATATATATATATATATATATATATATATATATATATATATATATATATATATGTCTGTATGTATGTATATATGCATATATATATATATATATATATATATATATATATATATATACTTTATTTAAAAAGCATCAAAAATTTCACAAAAACCGTTATTTAGAGTTTAACTTTTCCGTTTGAAAACCGTCTAGCAGCTTAGGTCGGTTTGGATGAAGTGGCTGTAAATCCTGCTCTGTGTAAGCATTCGACTTGTTTGGGCACGCTTACGTTAACAAACAATTTAGAATGACGTTTTTCTGTCAAAACGCTAAAAATAACTGACCATTAAAAAAACAACCAAGACTCAACTAAATCAAAAAATAAACCCAAATACTAAGCGAACAAGGATGAACCATCCCACTTTCATTGCGTGCGCACACGCACACCCCCACCCCCACATTCACACACACACGCATTCTCATACCCCTCCCACTTTTATATACACACACATATATTTACACAGAGTTGAAACGTTGTTTGATTTATTTTTTTTCAGCGTGCAACTTTCATCATCCTACTATCAAGTATGACATCACCCCTTCCTTCCTTATTCATCTATCACCCCTTCGTTTTTCATTCATAAACACAAGAGTATTATTATAGTAGATTATCTCGGTAACCATGAGAACTATGAAAGACATACAAAGCCCTGCAACACCACCGGATCATTCTACACATCTGTGTAATTTTTCGCACAATTCCACCCAGCCGTTTGACCGTGAATCCCGAGACAAGAAAGAATGGCCCATGTCAAATTTATATGTATAAATATATATATTATATATATAAGATATATATATATAGATATATATATAATATATATTTATATTATATATATATTATATATATATATATATATATATATATATATATATATATATATATATACCATATATATAATATATTATATATAATAGATATATATATTTATATATATTATATGTGTATGATATATATATTTATATATATATATTATATATATATATATATATATATATATATATATATATATATATATACGTGCATATATATATATATATATATATATATATATATATTAATAGTTATCGCCAAGCCAACATGGCAGTCCCAAAATTAGGACGAAAGCTGCCGTGAATTAGCTCCAAGAAGCCATCGCCTCTAGCTAGCTATGTGACACACGAAACCTGTGTCCTTTATAACCTTCGAACAGGGGAGGTCAGCAGTGTCCCCCTGCTGGTTTGGCATCTGCAGACTAGTTTCAGGGTGTTGCCCCTTGTCAATGCAGAGCAGCCAAGCCCTAGCCAGGCGGCGCTGCTGACTATCTGTTCGAAAGTTATTTATCTAATTTCAGTGGAATCTATCCACTGGTTTTCAGAAATAGAGTTATTAATATTTCTAAGTCTCTCTAAAGGAGACTACGGCAGCGGTACTGGAAATTAATAGTTATCGCCAAGCCCTGTTCGAAGGTTATAAAGGACACAGGTTTCGTGTGTCACATAGCTAGCTAGAGGCGATGGCTTCTTGGAGCTAATTCACAGCAGCTTTCGTCCTAATTTTGGGACTGCCATGTTGGCTTGGCGATAACTATTAATTTCCAGTACCGCTGCCGTAGTCTCCTTTAGAGAGACTTAGAAATATTAATAACTATATATATATATATATATATATATATATATATATATATATATATATATATATATATATTAGGGACAAAATCCAAAATTACAGGTAAAAAACTCAATTAAAATCAATTTATAAAAATTAAAATTAAATTGAGCCTTATAGATAAAGTATATAAAATATATAGTTTTAGGGAAAATAACCAATTTTCAAGAACTCATCGATGAAAATCCACTATCACATATAGAAAAATTAATAATTAAAAGCACAATAAATGAGTATAATATAAAGTAAAACTATACATACATATATATATATATATATATATATATATATATATATATATAATACAAGGAATATATATACATGTATACACACATATATGTACATACTTACATCTACATGTGTATATATATGCATATCAGGGTACAGGACGTTAGAACAATAAACTACAGACAACGGAACGAACACATAGGAAAACGGAAAGCCACTTGGAATATCCCTTCATCAGCTGTCTCTATTCTATCTAGACGTTTCGAAGATAAGACAGAACGTACTCTAGAATAGTCTCTTCCTGAGTAGTGGATCAACCCACTACACAGAGGATTCCAAGGTGGCAAACACAAACCAAGACAGGAAAAATTGGACAGTGAAAACAACATTCAAAAGCCGTACTATATATATATATGCATAAATGTATACGCATATATATACTTTTGCTCACACACACAAAAAATAAAAAGCTCCACAACCACCTCAACCACCACCCTTCCGCACCCCTGACACCCTCCCCTTCAGCTCCCCCTCCCGATTCCATGCCCCCCTCCACCGCCCATTCCACACACTCACACTCCTCCCACCCGGACATCCTAACCCCCACGCCATCACCTCCCCACACCTCCAACAACCCCAACCCCACCCAACCCCATCCCACCTCTTCTCCCCCTCCTCCTCCTCCCCCCACCTCTACACCTCCTCCTCCCGACCCTACTCACCCTACCACCCCGCTTCCTCACACGGTTGTGACTATACCACCCAATCTCCCCCTGTCCGCCGCTGAGCGCTCGCTCCTTGGTAGGGGCCTCCGCTTCACGCCTCTCACGCCCCACTGTGACGAATTCGGGACTCGCACTGATGTCAGCCAGTTCCTGCGCCGCATCAAACTGTGCGCGTTCTTCCATACGTCAACACAGCGTCCCGACAATCGGGACTACTTCTCGGACCTGGGACGCCGCCCATCCAACTGGACGCCGCCTCCAGGCCAATTCAGTAGCCTAGACTTGTTCGTGGATGACTGTAAGGCGTTGGTCGAGCGTTTCGACTTTAAAAAAAGACCCCTCCGGGCCAATCTCACCCGGGCCGAATCGGTCCCATCCGCAATCTCCGCCGCCGTGACAACATCGTCATCAAGCCGGCGGACAAAGGTGGAGCAGTGGTGGTGTGACGCGCGGACTTTTACAGGAGGGAAGCACTCAGCCAGCTTCACAATCCCCTCTTCTACCGCCTCCTCCCCTCCGACTCCACCCCCACCTACCAACGGCTTGTGTCCTCCACAATCCATGACCTCATCTCCTCCTCTGCTCTCCCCGCTACCGCCACCAACCTCATCGTCCGCACACCTCGCACCTCCTCCATCTACTTCCTTCCCAAGATCCACAACCCTAACAACCCTGGCCGCCCCATTGTCTCTGCTTGCAATTGCCCCACCGAACTCATTTCAAAATACCTCGACCATATCCTATCCCCGTTAGTTGCTGCCCTCCCATCCCACATACACGACACCAACCACGCCCTTCGCCTCTTCAATTCCTTTTCTTTCCCTCCCGGTCCCTCACACCTCCTCTTCACCCTGGACATCAAATCCCTATACACGGTGATTCCACACAACGATGGTCTCTCAGCCCTCCAATACTTCCTTGACCGCCGCCCTGACCCCACACCTAGCACCCCTACCCTGCTTCGTCTGGCAGAACTCGTCCTCACCCTCAACTGCTTCACGTTCGCCGGAGATACCTACCAACAGAAATCTGGGGTCGCGATGGGGACGAGAATGGGGCCCAATTACGCCAACCTCTTTGTTGGTTACATTGAGGCCCAAGTATTCTCCCAATTCTCCGGTCCGACCCCGGAACTATACGGTCGCTACATAGATGACTGCATAGGAGCCACCTCCCTCTCCCGCGAACAGCTCTGCCTTTTCATCTCCTTCCTCTCTAACTTCCACCCCGCTCTTGACTTTACTTCCACCATCTCTGACACCTCTGTCAACTTCCTCGACATCTCTCTTTCCATCAACCCCCCGTCCAACTCTCTCACTACCTCCGCCTTCTTCAAACCCACTGACTCCCACCTCTACCTCAACTTCTCCTCCTCCCATCCATTCCACACCAAACGAGCCATCCCCTACTCCCAGTTCCTCCGCCTCCGACGTTTGTGCAGCCTGGACCAGGATTTCGAGACCCAGTCCCAGTATCTTGCTCGTCTGTTCATGCATCGAGGATACCCCTCCCACCTTGTCCAATCCGCCCTCGCCCGCACTCGTCGAATCGACCGCACCCCCCCCCCCACACCAATCCCCTAACCGTACCCCCTTCCCACTCCGTTTCCACCCTGCCACCCTACCCCTTCGTCGGAGGATCCTACGGGCCTTCCGTCGCCTCCAGCTCGATCCCACTACCCACCCCATTTTCCCCAACCCACCCTTATCCGCTTTCAAACGCGCCCGCAACCTACGCGATCTACTGGTCTGCAGTACCTTCTCCTCTTCCTCCCCACCCCCACCCGGCTCCTTCCCGTGCTCCAGATCCCGCTGTCACACCTGCCCCTTCATCACCAACACTACCTCTGTCACCGGATCGAACCTACAAACACTTCACATTCCACACAGTTTCACCTGCACCTCCTCCAACCTTATTTACTGCATCAAATGCACCCTATGCAACCAACTCTACGTGGGGCAGACGGGCCGCCGGCTGGCCGACCGTTTCACCGAACACCTAAGGGACGTTCGGCTAGGTTCGGACTCCCCTGTCGGCCGTCACTTCCAACTGCCCAACCACTCTCCCTCTAACATCTCCGTTTTTGGCCTCGCCCTGCACCATGGGTCCACTCCCTCGCGACTCCACTTGGAGCAACGCTACATTTTCAACCTTAATTCTTCTTTCCCCTTCGGACTCAACGCAGCCTTCTCTTCCTTATGACTCTCCCCTTTACGTCCCTGCAACACTTTACATAATTTTTTTTAACCCCCCCCCCCCTCGTCCCCTTTACATTATATCCATTATTCTCTTGTTATTACACTTACTTTTTTCCACTTTTTATCTCACCACTACCTACACGCACACATACCCACACACCTTACATATATACCGCCCACATACATCACAAACATACATACGCGCCCTCACACACACATAGCCGAATGCACATATATACACACACACACCCATATATACGCGCACGCCTACATACACAGCCGCATACACATGCACACACATACACACAGGAGTGCACACACAAAATAACACACATACCTGGCACACATACGCACGCACACACATAAACACACACATACACACCCCTCACATACATAAAACCACACACACACACACACACATACACGACACACATACACATATACACACATGCACACATACACATATACACACATGCACACACACCTCTCACATACACAATACTCACTCACATACATAACACATACGCACGCACGAAAACATACACAATATACACATACACGCACGCACAAAAAATATACACACACGCGCACACGGAAACACATAAACACACACACACCCGTACCTAACACTCACAATCCCACACACACACGCACATCCACACATATACACACACACGCACACACCCACATACACACACACTTCTCACCAACACTACACACTCACACAGACACGCATACAATCATACACACATGGGCATAAACAACACACGCATATACAATAGCAAACGCACGCACACACACGTACACAGCAACGCACATACACACAACATACACATACACACAAACACACACGCACGCACAGAAAACATACACATACACACACGCGCACATACAAAATACACACACACACGTACACGTACCTAACACCTACAACCCCACACAAACACGAACACACACACACCCAAATAACCACCTGTTGACCTTCTACCTACACTGTCTACAGCGTCCACTAACCAGTCCTGCTACTAATTTCTTCCACTACGTCATACGCACACACACACACACACAAACACACTAACAGATAAACCACCAAACCATGCACACACACACACACACACACACACATACATACGCACACACACACGTTCTGTTATCACACACACACTCGCAGACTTTCGCACACGCACAGATATTCCTCTCCCTTTTTCACTCTCCTATCTTAGAAAGAACTTTTCCCCCACCACCTCCTCTTCCGGTCTTTTCATAATGTAACCTCGTGGGCATCGGTACCATTTTCCTCTTTCTCCGTTCTTCCATTCTCCGAACTTTCCATCTTTCCGACGAAGGGCTACGCCCGAAACGTCATACACTCTCTCTTTCCTTTCCTGAGCGTCCAATAATACTATCCATATCACGTCCTCACCTTGTTGTTTTTTTGTTTTTTTGTTATTGTTTTTTTGAACTATATATATATATATATATATATATATATATATATATATATATATATATATATACATATGCTTATATACATAGATGTATATACATATACACACACACACAGTCATACAAGCAGCTGATAATAATTTTTTCTATTTCCCTTCCTGTCGGATTTCATCAGGTTATTTTACTTATTTTTCATCTCTATACATCTAATTTATTTTCCTGCACTCTCTCTCCGTCCTTCGTTTTCTTCCTTTCTTTCTTCCTTTCATTCTTTCTTTCTTTTTTCTTTCTTTCTTACTTTCTTCTTTTTCGAAGAACTCAATATTATTACGTAATACGCTCTTGCATAATTTCTGAACTTAAAGCAGTGGAACTGATCAGTGTCTTGGGCAACCAAAGCCTAGTGAGTGAATTTGGTAGACAGAAACTAAAAGAAGCACGTTGTATTGTTATTATTGTCAAAGTGATGTTGGAGTTCAAATATACGAGGTCCAATATACTCGTCATGACTACCCGTCTATTAAGAGGTACACCAGGAACATGCATCACAACCATATGTGCACGACATCACAATCGCAAATCAAGATAAACAACGCATGACCTTGCAAGTGAGGCCCACTTAAAATTTTCTTCATGTCGAATAGCCTATTCCACTCATACGGTCTCTGAGTAAGGGCTGTTTAAGGATGATGAATGAAACACACATGTTTCTAGGGATGAATTGTTCAAACCCCCAAAGAATCA
Organism: Octopus bimaculoides; assembly: GCF_046866305.1. Taxonomy (NCBI): domain Eukaryota; kingdom Metazoa; phylum Mollusca; class Cephalopoda; order Octopoda; family Octopodidae; genus Octopus; species Octopus bimaculoides. Next base: position 26,746,732 of record NC_142930.1, on the reverse strand, counting down.
CTCTCAATACATATTTATGATGCTCCCCCACTACATCTGCACGTGGTCAGAGATGCACATATCGTCAGCCACTAAGGAACATTCTCAACTGGTTACGGTCAAGCAACTGACAAGCAAATCTATGGTATTGAGCAGAATATTGGCTGTAGCCCGTGTTTTACACCAAGACAAAATATGTACATGTTAACACTTCCAATCAGTTAAGAAAGAAGCCATGAGACCTCTGCCTCAGGGCATTAAATTATTATTATTATCATCATCATCATCATTATTATTATCATCATTATCATCATTATTATTATTATTATTATTATTATTATTATCATTATCATTATCATTATTATTATTATTATTATTATTATTATTATTATTATTATTATTATTATTATTTAAGGCGGCGAGCTGGCAGAATCGTTAGCACGCCGGGCGAAATGCTTAGCGGTATTTCGCCTGCCGTTACGTTCTGAGTTCAAATTCCGCTGAGGTCGACTTTGCCTTTCATCCTTTCGGGGTCGATAAATTAAGTACCAGTTACGCACTGGGGTCGATGTAATCGACTTAATACGTTCGTCTGTCCTTGTTTGTTCCTTCTATGTTTAGCCCCTTGTGGGCAATAACGAAATAGGTATTTCGCCCGTCTTTACGTTCTAAGTTCAAATTCCGCCGAGGTCAACTTTGCCTTTCATCCTTTCTGGGTTGAGAAATTAATTACCAGTTGAGTACTGAGGTCGATGTAATCGACTTAACCCTTCCCCCATAATTTCAGGCCTTGTGCCTATAATGGAAAGGATTATCATTTAAGGCGGCGAGTTGGCAGAACCGTTAGCACGCTGGACGAAATGCTTAGCGGTATTTAACCCGTTGCTACGTTCTAAGTTCAAATTCTGCCGAGGTTGACTTTGCCTTTCATCCTTTCGACTCATCGCTTCCCCCAAAATTGCTGCCCTTGTGACAAAATTTGAAACTATTGTTATTAATATTATTTTCATATACGCTCAACAGATTAGACTGTTATAAAAGAAAATATCCTAACATCGGTAGTCTATATCTACTATTGCTAACTCCACGCAGTCTTTTAACCCTCTTCCGCCATCCTTTCTAGGTAGGTGTAATCTTGCTACTCCTGCCCTTGAGTGAAGTCCTCCATTCATATTGAATTCCTTCCTAGCTCTTTGCTAATTCAGTTTCTGTCCAATCTACAAAAGCTGCTGAGCATCTAAGCATTATTATCATCATCATTATTATTATTATTATTATTATTATTATTATTATTATTATTATTATTATTATTATTATTATTATTATTATTATATTCTGTGACAATTGGCATCAGCTTCGCAAAGCTAATTCGAAATCATCAGAAAATGTCAAACTAAACTAACTTCCTATGTGGCATGTTGTCAAAACAAAAGAAACAAATAAATAGATTAACAAAATAAGATTTTACAATGCCATTCACGGTAACAATACATTTCTGTAGGGATATACAAAAACTGGTAGCGAATTTTTTTTTTTCTTTAGTCTGTAAGGTGTGTCTGTGTCTATAAATATATGAAATGAACTAAAAGAATGTCTCAATTAAAAATGTTAAAATGATGTTAAGTTCAACAAATCGGATATTTTACACTGAGACAGGAATTTCTTCTCGCTATAAAATAGACATTTAAAGAAGTTGCATATCATGTATTAGTAACATTACACCTAAAATAGGTTAGAAAAATTGCTTGCAAATTCTCTAGCCCGATAATAATTAAACTGATTTATACTCAATGTCTTGGGAGATTTGGTTTTGTATATCACATCATAAACGGAATGAATTGTAATCCTGATAAGCTGGATTTCACGAAGCTAATGGAAATTTGATTTTTATGCATAATAAAAGTCAAATTTATTGCTAAGACAGTATTGTACTAAGATATACACGTGCGCATACATTACAAAAGACACTACAAACGCGCGTACAAAACGGACGTAGTAAAATACACGTGCACTTTAAACTCACACACACACACTACAAACATACATACATATAAAACACATTCACACACACTTCGCCACGCCACACTTCACCACACACTTACACATATGCCAAACAGGAATACGCTCGTTCTAACGAGGATCTCCATTTGGTAGTTCGACCTGCAAGAAATAGTAACCTGATTTTTCTCAAAACACTCAGTACTCTTAAAGCATGAAAGGATGAATTGAATAATGAAGTCTAAGGTATACTGCTTCTGAGAGAAATAAAACAAAAAGGAAAGAAATCCCATTGGTCACGACGGCTGAATTGACTTTGATGATAGGTTTACTGACTCAAGGATAACTTAGGGTTAAACACACACACACACACACACACACACACACACACACACACACACACACACACTCACCATACACAGACACTTTCTACTTGCGGGCGCGCGACTTTTCTGAAATATTGTCTATTTTACCAACCTTTCCAGCTGTGGACAAGATTAAAAACGTGTTTGTGCTTTTCTCTCAAACTTTCATATATGTTAAAAATAAATAAATTGTGTTTGCTTGGGAAATGATTTGTTTTGCACAAATGATAGTAATCTGTTTTCTACGTCATTCCAAATTTAGATTGGTAGTATGTTGTTGTTGTTGCTATTGTTGCTGGGTTGTTCTGGTTGTTATTAGTGGTGGTGAAGGAGGAAGTGGTAAAGAAGGTGCTGGTGGTGTTGGTGGCGTGTTCCTCCACCATCTCCACCCCTATCAGACCTGATAGTGCAGAATATCGTCAATTTTTTCTTTTTTCTTTTTTTTTTTTCCAGATATAGTATATCGAGGACTGCATGATCAAATATGTCCTCTTTTCAGATTGAACGATGTGATTTTAGAGCGATGTAACCACTAATAATGGTGCTGTTATTGTGAGTGATAGTGTTAGCAGTATTATTGTTGTTGTTTTAGCCTCTAAAACGGCGATGATCAGATAGACCTTTGATCGTAAAGATCAAAGCCGTGAAAATCGTACCTTTATTTATTTATTTATTTATTTATTTATTAGAAGTTCTATACTCCAGTCCACATTGTTAATCAATGTGTCTTATTTTTAGAACGAGAGTGTTGTTTTAAGCAGATTTGGCTACTATTTCTAGCAAGTTAATGACTACGTAAACTCCGCGTTGTAGAGCGTTGATTCGTCGTCGTCGTTGTTGTTGCTGTTGCTGTTGTTGTTGTCGATGGCTGCGGTGTCATCGTTGTTGTTTAACTCTAGATCAACCCTGTTTGTGCATATACGAGGGGGTACCCAAAAGAAGCCAGAATTTTGCAATATTATTTTATTCAGTTAGTCTTACATGTTTATACGTTTATCACCTTCAAAGTATTCCCCCAGCTGAAGCAATGTATTGGTCCAAACGCGTTTTCTACTGTTCGAAGCAGTCCCAGAACGCTTGCGAAATTATGCTTTTTAATGCCTCCATCATTCGTATGAATCTAAGTACGTAACTTATCAGCCATCGGTTGACGAACAGCAAGGTAGATAAACTATGGTGGGATCTGAACTTACAAAGTAAAGGGCCGTAGTTTAATATCGCAACGCATTTTGTCTGCCCTTTAATCATTTTGAACATTCGATATTACTGTCTCAAAGAAGGCGACGAGCAAGAAAAATCGTTAGCACGCCGCACAGAATGCTTAGCGGCATTTCGTCCGGTTTCATGTTCTGAGTTCAAATTCCTCCGAGACTGCCTTTGCCTTTCATCCTTTAAGAATCGATGAAATAAGCACCAGTTGATCACTGAGGTCGACGTAATCGATTAACCCCCTCCCTCAGAATTTCAGGCCTTGTGCCTATAGCAGAAAGGAAGTTACTGTCTCAAATATTAACTGTAAAACATATCAGTGCATTACTGCTAGTATATAAAACTGAATTGGCAGAATGGAAAGTCAATTTGAACTGAGGAAGGTGAATCACTGATCTATATACAGTAAATCATCCAGCTCGGTTCGTTATTGTACAAAATAAATGTAAGATGAGCGAAGCAGGTCGGCAGCTGCATTATTTAGGAAGTGAGACTACGTTCAGTTAAGGATGTGTAAGTGGTTTCAGAAATGTTCGAAATTGTTTAACACCTACTCATTTACGTATTGTTTTACTTTTCGTTCTTTTCGTATTACTTTTTATTGTAGGTTTATTCTTTTCACTATTTTATTTTGTTTTTAAAGATCGGCGATGCAACTAGTTGCTATGCCAAGGAAGCAACTAAAATCTCTCCTTCCTTCAAAATTGTCTATAAGGTGATATTTTTCTTTCTTCTCTCGATTTACAACAGTTGTCTGTGAATGTGAGGATATTTTTACGCATATATTTTGCGTAGCACACAAACATTGTCAGCACTGCTCTCTCAAACTCACACGCTCACATGAATGTGCGGGCACATACACACAACATGAACACACCAATACTGCTACAACCACTTCCTCCGCTAGACATAACTGAAGTATGCTTCAAGCGTACAGTTTTATCACATTTAATCTAAAAAAAATTTTAATGCATATCACTACAACTATGAAATAGAACACAAACGAAGAAGTGCAAAATTCTATCTTGGTCGAACTCGAACTATATGGCGCTTTGCCAACTATTTACAAGTCCCGACTGAGTCCACCAAGATGGGCTTCTCTGCAATCAGCTCAGAAATATCTCAAAATTTAAAAACAAGCTAGATGAAACATACGATTTATCACAATGCTACTTCACAATACCAAAATAATGCATGGCAGAACGTGAGCGTGGGCCTAGATCGTTTTAAAGCATGATGTTCTCTGTTGGTCTTCTGAATCGCACCCTGTGTTCGAATGAGCCAGGCTGACTGAGGCTACTGAATAATACAGCTATTGCCATCATCACCAATATCATTGTTATTATCCTCATCCCCATTACCATCAGAATAATATTTTTTTCTTGTTGGTATGCAGTGGACGAGTTTTGTATAACAGCTTCTATCCACCCGACACTATTTTCGTCATTTCCTCTACGAGGCTGAACTTTAAAACTTTATCTACTTACCTCTTCCCAAATATTTTTTGGCTTACTTTAATCCTGGCACTCCTTATTCCGTTGCATGCGTAACCAATTTTTATTACATTGCTATCCCAACTCGGTCATCTTCCTTGCAATACCAGTTGGATAAATTCACTTTTCTAGTTTCTATTGAAGATGCCAATGAATGATGTGTTCCTCATTGTCTACTTTCTGCACAATATCACATTTTCTCATTTTGTTTCCTACAAAAGCAATCCGGTTTCTTAAACTTATTTACTACGAATCTTACTCATATCGACAATAGTAAGTTTGAATGGCTTTAAGTACCAGTAATAGCATTGAGTTCGGTCTAATCGGCTATACATCCCTTAATCAAAGAAAAAAAAAGGCGCAGGAGTGGTTCTGTGGTAAGTAGCTTGCCGACCAACCACATGGTTCCAGGTTCAGTCCCACTGCGTAGCACCTTTGGCAAGTGTCTTCTACTATAGCCTCGGGGCGACCAAAGCCTTGTGAGTGTATTTGGTAGACGGAAACTGAAAGAAGCCCGTCGTATATATGTATATATATATATATATATATATATATATATATATATATATATATATATATATATATATATATATATATATGTATGTATGTATGTGTGTTTGTGTGTCTGTGTTTGTCCCCCCACTATCGCTTGACAACCGATGCTGGTGTGTTTACGTTCCCGTAACTTAGCGGTTCGGCAAAAAGAGACCGATAGAATAAGTACTAGGCTTACAAAGAATATGTCCTGGGCTCGATTAGCTCGACTAAAGGCGGTGCTCCAGCATGGCCACAGTCAAATGACTGAAACAAGTAAAAGAGTAAAAGAGTAATATGTTATTCTCTAAGATATTAATTGGTAACATTTACACAAGAGCCTTACACCTGAGGGGAAGGAACTGTCAATATTATAGTAACTAGTACCTTTTTTTTTATCAAACCTGGAGAATATCTAGGTTATTTCTTATAATGTGTGTTCTTACTTCTATGCGATGGAGTGGTTGGTGCATATGGCAGACCACCAAGTTCCAAACAGTACTTGATTACGTGTATTCATGTACATATGCACATCGACATTTCACATATATAGAAAATAAAATCATGTGTAAGATGCACACGTTATATAATCTCGCAAACTTCGAAGCTCTGGTAGAAGACACTTGCTCAAGATGGTGTGCAGGAGAGGAAAGCAAATAACGATATGGCTACGATTAGATAACTGCTTTAAAGTAGCTGTAAGCAGTAAAAAAAATTAAGTAGTATGTGTGTGCGTGCGTGTTTACGTATTTACTTATGAACACCTATGTGTATATGTATGTGTGTGTATATATATATATATATAATATATATATATATATATATATATATATATATATATATGTTGTTGTACTTGGGGATGGTCATATTGCCAGTTTAGCCAATAAAAACACACGCACTGTATATTTGGTGTTAATTTTTTTTTTTTTTTTTTTCAGCTTTATATTACATTAATCTTAATCTTAATCTTATTTCGGCCAGAGTTCTTTCGTCACACTTCTGTGACCTCATCAGAAAGAAGGAAACAAAGGACCACTGATGAGGTCACAGAAGTGTGACGAAAGAACTCTGGCCGAAATAAGATTAAGATTAAGATTAATGTAATATAAAGCTGAAAAAAAAAAAAAAAAATTAACACCAAATATACAGTGCGTGTGTTTTTATTGGCTAAACTGGCAATATGACCATCCCCAAGTACAACAACATCTGTTTCAACACACGATTTCACATAATAAATCTTGCAAAACAAATAGGTAAACGGAATATATATATATATATATATTGAGAAAACAAGTCGTCAGAATTTTGGAAAAAAATCTGTTTATTTCTTCATTATTATTAGTACTTCCGTTCGTTTCTCAAACTTGTCAAATAAAATTTTGTGAATGTACAAACATCTCGTTCATTTACATAAAACAGATGGGGGTTTTTTTTTGGGGGGGGGTGATTTTGTTTAGAAGAAGAGAACATTGTTTTTGTTTTTTCGGGTGAAGTTCCATGACAATGGAGATATATAGATAGAAATATAGGTAGGTAGACAGATAAATAGACAGACAGACAGACAGACAGATAGATAGATAGATAGATAGATAGATAGATAGATAGATAGATAGATAACTTTCTTTATTGGCCACACAGAGCTGAACACAGAAGGGACAAAAACAAATGTAGAGCTTTCCTTTTCGAAAATGAAAAAGAAAAAGGGGGGGGGAAAGGTAAAATTCCGATCAAAAGGGATCGGGGGAAAAAAAGGCGATCAAAAGGGGTCGTATATCAAAGAATTTTTAAAATGTAAAAAGCAAGATTAGGTTTATCCGTGGAAAGAAAAGCCTACGGAAAAGACCACGGTAACCTCAGGCAGGGAGGGAATAAACACATGAGAGCAAAATGTGCTCTCTCTCTCTCGCTTTTTTCAATTTACAGGATCATACTCAAAGTGGTTTCGTCACTCGCACGCACCATCTATGCTACATTCATCCACCTTTTTTTGAAATTTTCATGAGACAAAACTTGCCTCTCCATTCTCACCTTCCTTTTCAAGTTGTAAAGTGGTACTTGAAAAAGTTGATGAGCGATTGGCCAGAGAGGTAAGTGTTTGTCTCTAATCCTTTCGCTCGAGTCCACCACACACATTCTTTCCGCATGGCCACCAGTATGATGAACGCTGCCTTGCCTTCCCGGTTGAGGGAAGGTGGCGGAGCAATTTTCACGATAGAGTCGTCCCACACGTGACAGCAGCCGTTCGGCATAAGCCCAGAGGTCCGAAATGGTTGGACACTGCACGAGTGCGTGCAGAACGGTTTCGTCGCTCAGACAGCATCTCGGGCAAGTCGGTCCGATGTCTCTCGAACTGTGCCTGTAGAGCTTATCCCGAACAAGTAATGCTTCTCGATAGCATTATTATTATTATTATTATTATTATTATTATTATTATTATTATTATTATTATTATTCAGTAGTTTTATTTTTATAACGTGCTTTCACTTCACTACCGAGCGCAGCTCTGTGTGCCTTGGGTATGTGCTGTGGTTTGCTGTGATGCTCTTATGGTTACTATTATTATTATTATTATTATTATTATTATTATTATTATTATTATTATTATTATTATTATTATTATTATTATTATTATTATTATTATCATTATTATTATTATCATTATTATTATCATTATATTGAGAGAGAGGGGGAGAGAGATAGCATGCCAGGACTGTACGAACAAAATATAAAACACTATTAATTTATTAGAGTATGAAATTAGATATATTCTTTTATTTATTTCTCTTCTTAATGTTAAATGTATGCTTAATATTTAGAGTTTTGTGATACCATTTCTTCAAAAACCGTTTGAAGAAACAGATCTGATAAGAATCATATGTATGACGTAGTGAGTTTTAAAAGTGGAACGAAAATACGCACGCCCACGCGTATCTGTTATAAAGAACACCTATAATACCATTATGAAGTCACTTAGGTTCATTAACTATAACTCGAATAGTTGACGACATCAAGGACAAAAACTTGCAAAATAAAAAGTAAGGCGGTGTAATAGAGTTATCTGTTATTGTTTTAATTCTGAATGGATATCGTCTGAAGACGGCAGGAAAGAAATTTGACTGTCAAAAGAAAGCACGTTCATGCGTTTACAATAGGAAACAGTTCGATGTGATAAGTGTAGGAACTAAACGTAAATCTTGATAAATATTCAAGCACAGAGACAGCCGGCGACATGTTAGAGTCTAGTGTCTTGCGATTTTGAACCACTATGTAAGCTGAACAAGGTCACCTTAAGTAAGTTAATCTTATGATAAATATTCTTAGCAATCATTTTCAATAGATGTAGACTTTTCATGAGAAAAGCTGGATAAATTTAATTTTGAACCAGGAATTTTTATTGTTTTTCCTTTCTAGAAAGCATTTATAAATAGACTATGAAGTGATATGATGTATTACTTATTGCACGTGGTTCTGTGCAATGTCGCTTTAATTTTCTCCTTCTTTTAATAAATGTGTGGCAACTTCTAATATGAAGATTTGAGTGGTTAACATAGATAGATAGATAGATAGATAGATAGATAGATAGATAGATAGACAGACAGACAGACAGACAGACAGACAGACAGACAGACAGACGGACGGACGGACGGACGGACGGACGGACGGACGGACGGACGGACGGACGGACGGACGGACGGATTGACTAGAAAAAGGCTGACAGTGATTACGAAGTTAACTTCAGCTAGTATAACATTAGTTCCTAGGATATTCCTGAGCTGATCAGTTTAATGACAATTTTGATGTCCTCTATATTAGGGTTAAAGAATTTTAAGATCTATTCCATCCAACTGTGGATTGGTTGTAAATAGATTTGTGAAATACCCTACCCATTTTTTTAGAACACATTTAGTCCTATATGCTATATCCTATCTTTTGACCGTGTGGTCATTGGGCAGTCGTTGACGACGTCGCAACCAGATTTTGCTGCCTTTCAGTTATATGCTGCTCACTGCATGTTAGCGCAAATGAAGTCTGTCCATTCCTTGATGTTTCAAGCTCATATCTTCCATGGCCTGCCTTGTAATCGTTCACTTTCCACTGTGCCTTGCAGGCGTATAGAAATATGGAAATCACAAGAAATCGCATAAGTCTGACTTTTGTGCAGAACATAATGTTCCTCTCTTCCCAGATTGACCTGAGTTCTCAGAACGCTGCTGTTACCTGTCCAATTTGTGAGAGGATTCTAGCCTGGATCATTCGTCATTGACGATAGCTGCTAGGTAGCTAAACTTGCTGACAGTTTCTAGTGTTTGTCCGATCAATGTGATGTCATTTCTGGCACATTCTTGTTGCCGTTGGCCATAATTTTGGTTGGTTTTCTCTGCACTTATTGTCATACTGTATGCCTTTGATGTACTGTATAACTGTTTCAAGTTTTCCAACTCTGTTTTTGTTCCTGTCGGGCCATCGATGTCAGCGGCGAATCGGAGGCTGGTGATGGTCTTCGAGTGCATTTGACATGGTTCTTTCTAGAAAGATGCTAAAGAGTGCAGGAGAGTAGTACGTCAAGGAGAATGACGTACTACTGCTGTTGTTCGAAACCAGTTACCAGTCGTTCGGTTATAGTAAACAACACTAGTTACTCTTCTCGCATTGTTGTCTGACGACTTCAGTCTGCTTTGGGATGATGTACTTTTTCATTGTGGCCCATAGCACTTCGTACCAAACCCTGTCGAAGGATTTTTTTTTAAATCGATGTAGACGTGGTATAATTCTCTTGGATGCTCAAAATGATTTTCAACATGGAATCTGAGATTAAATGTTTGTTCTATGGCGCTTTTATTTTCTCTGAAACCAGCTTGTTCTTCTGCACTATTTGCAGAAGACAATACCTTCAGTGGTGGTATTACTGGGAACTACTTCTAAAGGGGAGAGAGTGTTACTTAAGCGGAAAAATTCGCTTCTAGGTTTCTTTTTCTTATGTTGAGGAATCATTATCAAATTGATAACATACTTATATTTTTAAATAACTCTCTTTTTCAAATAGCTGTAGACCAACAGCAGATCTAGAAGCAATCAAGCGATGTTACACGAAGCAATCAAACGATGATGCAACGACTGAGTTACTGGAAAAGATTGAAAGCGCTACGATTCAACTCCCAGGAGACTTGATGGGAAATATATGTAGTGATTTATACATTAAAGATGCTTCAAGGGCTTGCACCACCAAATCCTCTCCATTGGAAATCAGGATTACATACTGTAACAGCTCCAGTATGGCTGCAGCTATCGGGCTGGAAATAGTAAAAGAATAAATATTTATCTCATGTATATATATATATATATATATATATATATATATATATATATATACATCATATGTATGTACACATATATATATATGTATATGTATGTACATATATATATACACAATATGGTTCGTGTACGCGTGTGTCTGTATGTGTGTGTGTGCGTGCGTGTATATGTATACTATGTCATGTAAATATATATATGTAGTCATGTATATTATATATATATATATTATGAGAAAGAGAGAATGGTAATAGAAAGATAAGCATATTCTACAAATATAGTAAAATGTAGGTACTGGTTAGTCTTCTGTAAGAAGTTGATAGATGTCAGATACAAGAGAATAGGAGAGGTTATGTCTGTTAGGGCATAGAAAGCAAAGATAGTTGCTAGCCATATGTGTTATTTTAGTTGGACAAAGAAAATACTACCGTTTCAACTATACTGTTCAGTTTAAAACTGAAGAGTACATGATTATAGCAATTTTTTTTTTTCTCTTTAGTAATAAAGAAAAACTATCCAACATTTGGATTGATTTAAAAGTTACCAGTATGTTTGACCTTCTGCCATTATACCTCAGTTTGACATTTGAACTGACCTTTAGATTTTTATCCTTGAGGAAAACTATGCGAATTGACGTTTACCGACTCAGTGACTAACCCTTAAATCTGAATTTCAACTAATGAAGTAGCGTGTTTGATTAAATTGTAGGGGTTGCGAACCCGATTGTACCGAATACTGTCATTTGGTTTTTGCTCACTTGCAAATCAGACCGTCATTGATTAATCTTCGTGCATTAAGCCACTTATCTCATTCCATTAATGGCAATCGAAAGGATGGGAGGAATTGGAAAAATTAATTTGTGGTATAAAGGGCAAATAGAGGGTTGCCTGTCTACTTGTAGAAACGAAAAAATATATCCTTGGGAACTTTTGTTTATAGCATCTAGTGAGTAATTGAAATCTGACTGGGCATAAATCGGAAAATTCAACGCTCTGTTGCCTTAAATACCGAAATTTCGATTGTCTTTTACTTATTGTTCTAGTGCTGGTCTTTCATTCTTTTTTTAATCTAAACTAATCCACAAAACGAATATAACACCCTAGTTAATATGTATAGTGATCAAAACAGTCCGAAAGCGTAAGTGCTTTAACAAAATAAATGCTCTAAATTTCGTTCGTTCACGAATACGCAGTAAATCCCGTATCACACACAGACATATACACGCACACTTGTGCGAACTTTTCCGACCTCACAATTCCCTTACTTTATCCATCTCTCTCTCTCACACACACACACACACACACACACACACACTCTCTCTCACACACACACTCTCTCTCTCTCCCTCCCCCTCTCTCTCTCACTCACTCTTTCTCCCTCCCTCCCTCTCTCTCTCACTCACTCTCTCTCCCTCCCTCCCTCTCTCTCTCACTCACTCTCTTTCTTTCTCTCTCTATCTATCTATTTCCCTATATATGTGTGTGCGTGTGTGTATGTATGTACTATGGACACACTCACACGCACACACACATGCATATATACATACATACATACATACATATATATACACACACATATATATATATATATATATATATATGTATGTATGTATGTATGTATGTATGTATGTATGTACACATACATACATACATACATACATATATACATATATATATATATATATATATATATATATATATATATATATATATATATATATATATATATATATATATATATATATACGTGAGAGACAGGGGAGGGTTCTCTTGTTTCTGTCATTGAATTGCGACTATGCTGGTGTAGCATCTTGAAAGTTTAATCGCTCAAGCCTATCTAGTTTACTTATTCCACCGATCCCATTTTTGCTGAAGCAGTGAATTACCGGGATGTAACAAAGCTACATCAGTTGTCAAAGAGAATAAATGCAAAGGCATATAAAAATGTAATTTCCTTGATGTAAGTTCATTAACCATAAGAAATATTGTCCAGTTATACATGCTTATAGCTTTTGGGGTTAAAACATGTAACGGGCCGTCCTGAAGAGAGCAAGAACATCCTTCGAAATTAACAGTAAAGATAACTTTGAGTAATTAGTATACCATTTTAAATAATATGCATGTATGTATATATGTATGTATGTGTGCATGTATGTATATATGCATGTGCATATATACATATATATATATATATATATATATATATATATATATATATATACGAGGTTATGAGCAGTAGTGGTGTCAATTAGACCCAGAGGTTTCAGGTAATGCTGAGTAAGTGCTATGGATAGACCTTAGTTAAGCTCCAGGTTCGGTGATTATGCGAATAAGAGGTCCAACGTAGGTCATATATCAGCGTGTGTATATAATGATTTACTTTTTGTAATGATATAAAAAAAACCAAGGCTGTGTATATTTTAGAACATTTATAAATAGGTCTTACAGCTGTTTCCAGGATATTTATTATATCCCTTCATCGGAGACGGTATGAGAGGATGGTTAAGCAATAGTTAATTTAGATAAGATAGGAAATAGAGAGTGAATTGGAGGAACGAAAATAGATGTGAGATATGCAGGGATATTGTATTTGTATATCCATTGTTTAGGCAGAATGGTATACATATAATATTCCAATACCTTATGAGTAAAATCCAATAGTCTTTATCCCTGCATATCTCACATCTATTTTCGTTCCTCCAATTCACTCACTATTTCTTATCTTATCTAAATTAACTATTGCTTAACCATCCTCTCATACCGTCTCTGATGAAGGGATATAATAAATATCGTGGAAACAGCTGTAAGACCTTCTATTTATAAATGTTTTAAAATATACACAACCCTGATTTTTTTTATCTCATTACGAAAAGTAAATCATTATATATATATATATATATATATATATATATGTGTGTGTGTGTGTGTGTGTGTGTGTATGTATGTATATATATATATATATATATAATATATATATATATATATACATACATATATATATGTGTGTGTATTTATGTGTACGTATTTTGTGTGTGTGTGTGTGCGTGTGTCTGTTTATGTGCGCGCGCGCGTGTATCTGTGGCTGCGTGTGTGCATGTGTGTGTCTGTGTGCGTGTCTATGTCTCTCTCTATGTATATGTTGTGTGTGTGTGTGTGTTATAAGTTCCAGTGAGAATACGAATAAGTTTCCGAAGTAAAGGGAAAAAAACTCATTAGCATATTTCTTTGAAAGCAAGAAATGCTAAACTTCTTGAGAATGCCTCAATGCCACAGTATACAGCTTCCTTTTACTATAAAAATGATATAAAGACATTTTGTACCCAGTTGATATAAACCAATTTTTTAGCTATTTAGACCTTAAATTTCGTTTTGATCATTATGTATATTGCTATGCTGAAGCTTGAAAACTATTTATCATCATAGAGAATAAGGAAGCACCCAGAAGTTTTGTACTGAGAGTGAAAACCAGTAGAGAAAAAATTACTATATCGAATCCTCGGGAGGAGAAATGTTTGCTAACATCATACAGAAAAATGTGAATTTCACATCTTTTCATTCACTCGTATTTATTTCATTTTCTGTTTGTCTTAGTCTCCACCTCTATCTCTCTCTCTCTCTCTATCTCTCTCTCTCTCTATCTCTATCTCTCTCTCTCTCTCTCTCTCTTCTCCTCTCTCTCTCTCTCTCTTCCCCCCTCTCTCTCTTCCCCTCTCTCTCTCTCTCTTCTCCTCTCTCTCTCTCTCTCTTCCCCTCTCTCTCTCTCTCTTCTCCTCTCTCTCTCTCTCTCTCTTCCCCCCTCTCTCTCTTCCCCTCTCTCTCTCTTCTCCTCTCTCTCTCTCTCTTCCCCTCTCTCTCCCTTCCTATCCCTCCTCTCTCTCTCTCTCTCTCTCTCTCTCTCTCTCTCTCTCTCTCTGCGTATACAGCTGTCCTTCGGTTTAAACAACACTATGTTTGCACGGTTTGGGTTGGTTATTTTTTTCTTTTTCTCTTTGTTATTAATTATGTGTGCATTTATAAATCTCTCTTCATATTTTCGATGTTTTCGTTCATTTTTTCTTTTACGTTTTTCGTTGGTTTTACTTTCACTTTTACGATGGTTAAGTTACTGTATATTAAAATTCGATTCATTTTTTAAAATTTTGTTTAATGTTTTCAAGATTGAAAAGTAGAATTTCAAATGACAAATGCAAAACAGACAAGAAAATAGATTAGTCTAGAAATGAAACATAAAATCAACTTCAAAATGGAGAGAGGTCGACTGAAACTGCGAAATAGTTTAACATAAATGAACTACCATAATATTTTTTAAAAATCGAAGAACCTATACAGTCGTAGGATCTTCAGTAAGTTCAAAACACGTATACATACCTAGAAATATTATGGAAATAGTGGGAGAAAGCTCTAATATCTTTTATGCCACTGGACAATTTTGCTATACGATAAAACAACAATTAAATTAACATTACAAATCAAACATTTAAATAAGTATAATCTGGAATTGGGAATAGTAAGAGATGCCTTGAATTTTTCTTTAAATTTTTTTAAATTGAAACTTTCTACATATCAAACTGCATGGTAAAAGTGGATCAAATAATAAGAAAACTGCAGTAAATTTTATACCTCATTTGGCATATATAATTGAAGAAGCACATAACACGTTCTACTCTGAAAGAAATACCGAACTGATCTTTTATAGCAAGACAAGAAAAAAAGTTTATCGGATTCTTGGCACTAAATATCGAATCTGTAATGAATTAAGTGACTATCTCATTAAGCTGTTGTTAATTAATAGGGCTCTTAATGCATCTGCAATGGAAGGGCTAGTTCGCTGGCGTGCAAAAAGTTGAAATGGTCATAAAAGCTACAGCGCATCCCTGCAGTTCAAATCATGCCAGCCAGAACAGACAAAACGTAACATCCTATATTGTCTGACCAAGAAATTTTGTACTGTTGTTGATGATATGGATACCAAAGTCTCACAGAACTCAGGGGATTTCTGCTGAAACAAAACTTTTCACTATTAACGGTATAAAACCTGTAAAAAAAATACCTACAGAATAACTTAGAGCAGCCCATGAAAGAGGAACACCAAACCAGATTATCATACCTTTTAATGAGACTCGCATTCTATTTCATCAAAATATTTTTACCGTCATCGAATCAAACATTCCTATCATCAGGAAAAGTAACGAACTGATCAAATACTTTCTCAAAGTAAAACGCAACGGAAAAACTTGAAAAAATTATTCACAAAGGAAAAGTTTGATCTAAACAGCAATGATAAAACGTCCATGGTATCCAAACGCATTGACAATCGTTGTGGTACATGTCAGTTCATACACATACATACTATTCAGTACCCGAAGACAAAGACCGGATGAAGAATATTTCCAAATGCAAGTATGGACTCTAAAAGCAGAATCTGATTTTGTATTAGAAGATTGGACCTTTGAATAACAAGGTACAATCCGTCCAGCAAGTTTCCATAGCTTCTGTTTACCCAGTTTTAATCAGAGTATGAGCCGACTCGAAGTCAAAGAAGGTTGATTATACTTCCCCCAAAATACCGCGTAATGGAATCGAAACCGAGACCTCATGATTGCGAAACGAATTTCTTAACTCTTCGGCCATATTGCACATATATACATACATACATACATACATACATACATACGTGCATGCATTTATGTATTCGTTTTATTTGTGCAAATTACCCAGGTCGTAAATGAGTTCTACTCTTTATTTCTTTATTATATATATCTAAGTTTCTCGTTCCATTAGAGATAAGGTTGGGAAGCTGTTGTGCTGCTTACGTCTATTCGGGCAGAAATGCATCTCCACAGATGCCCTTATGTTTCCAGCCAATCAGACTATCTTTACTTTGATAGCAAGTCAAATTTATAGAATTCTTGGTTTTTGAGATCACCTTCCTTTCTCATTTGAGATGTGTGTGTGTGTGTGTGTGTGTGTGTGTGTAATCATCGCATCCAATAACATATAAACCCAAAAGTAATTCTTTTCTCTCTTCTCTCTTTTTCTCTCAGGTGACATCCGGAAGTATTGCTGCATCACGTCTAGATGCCGGTGATGTGATTCTTAAGATTGGCACCGCTAATGCTTCTAATTTGTCACACGGCGAAAGTCAAGACCTTATAAGGGCATGCGGAAACAATTTGCAATTGACTATAAAGAAGTAAGTTTGTTTTGTAATTTAGATATTATGTAATATACGTTTCCTCTGTGAGGATGAGGATTTCGGGTATTTCGCTCATGAGAAGATACAGTTTGCCAAAGACTGATGCTTCTCAGTGAATTCTTTTGCACTTGGTAATTTTCTCTTCTTTGAATCAACTCGCTACACAAGCCTTTCCATTTCCTGTTACCAGTTCCCAGACAACATACTGGACACTTTCCTTTCCCCTTACCCAGAACGGCACGATTTTTAAAATTTACGTTTCCTTTTCCAATGTCTCGTCTGCACTAATTCAAATTAAAGAACAGACAGTACTGACCTTACACGATATGCAATTATTCTTATCCCCCATTCTAGAAAAACACTGTACGAAAATTTGTTCTTTTAAAGATGCTAGAATTTTATGTCGAGTTTTAGGCACTGATATAGCTATGTGTAGTTTCGGAAACACGTGGCTACGATTTCGATCCTGTTGCGCGGCTTCGAGCTAACTTATATTTTATAAATAGAATTTTGTGGATGAAAACTGCACTAAATTCGTTGTGCGCATGTGGCGTGTGTCTATATATATATATATATATATATATATATATATATATATACACATACACATACACATACATGCATATATTGAGACAGAGTACTGCGTTATATAAATCAACAAGCAGTGAGAGAACTCGGTTTAGATAAAGAGTGAAATATTTTTATATAATAATTTCAAATTTTGGTATAAGGTCAGCAATTTAAGGGGGGGGGGGATAAGTCGATCACATCGACCCAGTGTTCAACTGGTATTTATTTTATCGAACCTGAAAGGATGAAAGGCAAAGTCGACTCTGCCGCAATTTGAACACAGAACGTAAGGATGCCCGGCATACTAATGATTCTGCCAACTCGCCGCCTTACAAATATCTCTATATAATAATAGCTGATATTGGTTGGTTAATTCGTTAATTCTCCAGTCATACTTTTCTTATAGAGAGAGGAAAAGAGGGAGTAAACGAGAGATACAAGGAGGGATAACACAAAAAGTTAAAGTCAATAGAGGAAGGTTGAAATTGGCAAGGAGTAGCAGAGTAATGGTAACATGATAAAAACCACGTAGTCGATAGACGACGCATACTTGGTGCACACTTACACACAAACACACACACACACACACACACACAGACATAACTACGGTTCAACTACTTGACAAGCAATAGTTAGGCGGTGGTAAAGAAGCAATGGGTTTACAGAGTCACATATGTGTGTATATGTATGTATGTTTATGTAAATGTATAATATTTAATACTAAGAGTAACTGTTTACCTATGGTGATAAAGATATACTTCCAAATTAACCACTATTATGACAGGCGACATTCTAGTTTGTAATACTTAATGCGATCCACCCAAAAATAAGTGTCGTATTGTGACGCACACAGCCTATAAGTAGGACTTACTTCTTACATGAAACCAATGAAAGCACTCGTATCTACGGGTCCCTTCTAAACCGTTAATTCCTTTTGTATCCTGTATTCTCTTTGGTTATCTGTTTATGAAATCATGTTATCCTAATCTTTCTCTTTAACCTAACCCTCTGCATGTTACTGATGGTGGTTCCCATCAACTCCCGCTTAACTAATTCGGTGATCCGGCCCCTGAAATCTTCCATCGCCACAAAAGATGCGTTTAGCTTCCAGCAACCAAGCTCATGTATATTTATTTTAAGTTGCCTATACAGGTCGCGGGTTTGAGGTCAAAGTAATCAACTGTCAGAAATTGTGACAACTTAAGTAATCCTGTCTGTTAACCTAGCGAAAATTCTATCTAAATATGACCTGGATGACCTGCTGCGATTAGACGAGGTTCACATTAGCGCATTCGGGAAATCAAGGTGAAGTCTGTCAGACAGAAGTGTCTGAGGTTTGCAAAATTTTTGCATCTCACTTTATCGGCTACACTCACAAAGTTCTTGTGTGCGTCCAAAATGCCATTCCATTCGCCTAATAACATTAATGAGCGAGATATTCCCAGGAATTTCTCTTGGGGTCTTAAGAAATATGGTCTACTTGCTCCAATTTGGGTGCAAACGAACACTAATTTGATGAGCCCAGTTTCCTTTGCTGATGCTCACGCCCAGAACCACCGATTTACCATTCGAGTCTAGGAAAACCCTATTCACCTTCAGTGTTGCTATTAGAGTGGTGGTGTGGCTGAAGTAATAGAGTACCAGTAGAAATGCATGGTAATATTTTGTTACGACACTTTAAGATCTGAGATACTTTCACTTTTGAACCTCCGGGATTGTTGCTAAAATACATACCAGCGAAGTGTACTGGTTCGATTAAATCGACTTGTTTCGTTTTTTAAAAGGTGCGCTTTTTTGCCAAAGCTAGAAATGGTTATTATTGTTTTTGAATAATGTTATATAGTTTTGAAACGAAAGATTTAACGAAAGGAAAATTCTTCTGTGGCAGGTTGATTGTTGATAGCTATGTTTGGCATTTCAATACACACTACGTCATCTAAATGAAAGGGAAACATTCTTTTCTATTCTAGACACAAGGCCCGAAATTTTGGGGGAGGGGATTGTCGATTAGATCAACCCCAGTACGCAACTGGTACTTAATTTATCGACCCAGAAAGGATGAAAGACAAAGCCGACCTCGGCGGAATTTGAACTCACAATGTAGAGACAGACGAAATACCTCTAAGCATTTCGCCCGGTGTGCTAACGTTTCGGCCAGCTCGCCGCCTGAATGAAAGGGAAATATCAGCATCATTTTACTAGTAAATGCCAGATTGGTTGCGTTAACTCTTACAACAGAGGTTAGGACCGTACAGCAACACACAAACAACATCTATATACCACAGCTGACATGAAGGAAGATGGTCGTGCGAATAAAGTATTAGACATTTTGTTTTTGTAGGTTTCAAGTTCAAATCCACTGAAAGCATTTCCGATAATCCAAGCTTATTAATCTACTGTCTAATTCATTGCCTTTAAGTAACTCTCCAACATACTCTATCTTCTGATCCGTAGATGTTTTGTACTTTGTGTGTATGTGTGAGGGAGAGAGAGGGGGGAGGGGAAGAGAGAATGAGTATGTACGCGCGCACTCCTTTTCTGCTGCTACAACAGATGGCTTAACATTACGTCCACTCCCTACCTACTCCGCTGTGTCAGACTAACCACCAGGACCAGTTCTTTGTTCCCCGGAAAGTCTGTCCTCTGGAAATCTCTCCTTCCCTATAATTTTTCAGGAACCGTTAATGTGCAACACAAGATGAATATTAACCACATTGATCTCACTGATTTCGGAGTGCCTACAAAGGCCAAAGCACTAGTTTCCAGAACTTCTAGAAAAGATACCTGAAGTAGACAGTTATTTTCTTTCTAGTAGGATGAGGGAATTCATCTCTCATCCTTTAATACAGCGCTATTTTACAAACTAACTCGGCATGTCAGAAATAGCTACAAAATGTCCGTCAGATTTCACTCTGTTATCTTAGTAAATAAGAGACTCATTAGATAATGCATTCCTAAATTCGAGAGAATGATGGGATAGCCACTACAGGAAAGCCTTTGATCATGAACCTGCTCATCTGGATTGGCCTGAGGCTATATAACATCTAAATAAGTTGGAATTAAGTCTGGCCTTATCGGTCTCTAATATATATGCATATTAATCCCTACTGGACTAACATATATGATCCATTCTTTTGTATCCTATTGTGGAGCTTCGATGTGTCACTCTTGCCTTTATCTATTGGCTCATTGCTGAATAGCGAAGACACGTGATGTATATATCTTATTTATATCGCAGTTATTTGAACATCTGATTTTTCTAAGATTAAGCTGTTTGTCTCGTAGTCTATCTAACCATATTGTGCCGTGGTTAAAATCTTTCTCTTCGAAAATAATTTCATTACTTTTCAAAGTGAAATATTCGTATTTTCTGCTGCTTGCTTTTCTCTGTAATTATTTTCTTTGTACTATTCTTCAACTAAATCGTGAGCTTGCAGAGCTTGCACGCCAGACAAAATGCTTAGTTGCATTTCGTCTGTCTTCACATTCTCAGTTCGAATTCCTCCGAAGTTGACTTTTCTGTTCATCCATTTCGGGGTCGATAATGTTAGTACCAGTTGAACATTGGGGTCGATGTAATTGACAAGCCCTTCATCCAAAATTTCAAGCTTTGTACCTATAGCAGAAAGAATTACTTTTCGATCAGCTAAGGAAGATGGAATGGTGGAATCGCTAGAGCGGCAGACAAAATCTTTTACAATATTAATTCCGACATTTTTCATTCTGAGTTCAAATTTCGCTGAGGTCAATTCTGTCTTTCTTCTCTCCGGGTTTCATAAAATAAAGTACCAGTCAAGTACTAATATCGATAGCATTGACTAATCTCGTCCCCTCAAAATTAGAAACAATTATTAAGTGAAGAAACATAACGTGCTGGCAAACTCGTTAGAGCGTCCGAAAAGATGCTTTACGATATTTCTTCTGGTTCTTTACGTTCTCACGAGAGTCAACTATCATCCGTCTGGGGGTCGTTAAAATAAAGTACCATTCAAGTTGTCCAGCTCTCTTCTCCTAAAATTGCTGATTTTATGCCTAAACCAGACACGGGTAAGCTGGTGGAATCATTAGAGTTCGAAGAGAGATAAATTTACCAGAGATAAATTTACTAGTTATAATTCACCTGGGTATTTATTGTATAAGAGTTACATTAATGCTAGTCAATAGACACACACACACACACACACACACACACACACACACACAGTTATTCAGATATACGCTGGTTCATGTGTCTACAATAGGCAATAGGTGTTCTGTCCCTACGTCATAAATTATAATCTATATCAATGTTACAAACTTCGTATTGGGTTCGGTCGGAACAGTCTTTATCTACACAGTTGTAGATCAGAGAAAATCGTAGCATTTTTCTCGCAGTTTATTTCACGTCATTTGTTTATATTTATCGCTTCCATCCTACGGAATATAGCTGGCCAAAGCTATTCATCATCAGCGTTAGCGTCAGCTGTTATTTATAAACTATTTATAGCATTTCTGATCGTTTTCTCATGTTAAAGAATATTTTGTTTGTGTAGTTTGTTTGGAATGTGCTATTTTAAAGAAATCCTTCTCTGTTGTGTCCCAGATCAGCCTTGATTGAGGAGACGTTCCAGCCAGGACCATCTCGTCTTTTACATAGATATTGTGTAGACCTAAAGGTTGATTATACAATGAGTTGGTGTAAGATATGATGGAGTGACTGTATAGATTTCCAACTCCCAATTGGTTTGTACAATCTAATGTACTTTATGTAGGAGATAAAGTACTGATTATATACTGAGGAGTGGAGGCGCAATAGCCCAGTGGTTAGGGCAGCGGCATCGCGGTTTCGATTCCCAGACCGGGCGTTGTGATTGTTTATTGAGCGAAAACACCTAAAGCTCCACGAGGCTCCGGCAGGGGATGGTGGCGAACCCTGCTGTACTCTTCCACCACAACTTTCTCTCACTCTTTCTTCCTGTTTCTGTTGTGCCTGTATTTCAAAGGGCCAGCCTTGTCACACTGTGTCATGCTGAATATCCCCGAGAACTACGTTAAGGGTACACGTGTCTGTGGAGTGCTCAGCCACTTGCACGTTAATTTCACGAGCAGGCTGTTCCGTTGATCTGATCAACTGGAACCCTCGACGTCGTAA
The DNA here is from genome assembly GCF_046866305.1 of Octopus bimaculoides. Lineage (NCBI taxonomy): Eukaryota > Metazoa > Mollusca > Cephalopoda > Octopoda > Octopodidae > Octopus > Octopus bimaculoides. Next base: position 26,723,948 of record NC_142930.1, on the reverse strand, counting down.
GCGACGGAGTGCCAACAACAACAACATATACTGAGGATTTTAATAACTATTTAAATCACAATTGCATTAATTAAAATAAGATTTCTTTGTCACAATTTTTGTCACTTTGAAATTTTTACAGAAGCTATCTTAACTGAAATGACGTTCTGCATGTACAGGAATAAAATGCGATCTTGAATATAATGCAGCCCCTCCTTCATCTTTTCTTTATTTAAAACTTAGTAATATATTTTTAATGTAGTCTCAAATATACAAACACTTCGGATAGTGAAAGTTGAAACCCCCTTGATCATAGATCTATTCGATTAGGGATAGAACAGAGCTAAGCAACAACAATACGAAAATCAACAACTGATCCGAGCTGGATTATTTTCTGGTCTTAAAGAAAATACCTTGTCTGTGAAGATGCCATGGGAAATCATCTAAGCTTGCAAAATTTTGTGTCTGTAGCGTCGTTAAGTCTATTTACTTGGATTTTGGTTCATGTGCAATATTAAATGGTTTCCTTTTGGTGTGTATGTATGTAACGATTGTTTTTCTGTTATTGAAGGAAACTAAGTTATCATGTTACCATTGAAGGTTGTTTTGCCTCGGGTTATCACTACCTATGGCAGACCAGTGATCAAAAGCGTTCCAGCTGCGACCTTTCCGTCCTTCTCTCGATTATTGCGCATCCAAGTCTACATTACATGCCTTGTACGTTTTTAAGACGATAGAGTATATCTTGAGAGGAATTCGGCTGCTATTTTCACCAGGTCGAGCTACCACATAGACGCCCGCGGGCTGGTTGGCTAATGAATGCCCTACTCCCAGAATCAGTGCATGCGTACCCGAAGTATTTTGGTTGCATACGTATGACGCATAGGTGCAAAAGTTTGAGTTTTCCTAGATCACATTTCCTGAGAATAGAGAATGAATGAAGTAGGAAAAGATGCTTTAAAATTAGATACACGTTTTAAGTTAGGGGAGAATGTGTGTGTGTGTGTGTGTGTACTTGCGTGTGCGCGCGCTCACACATACACGCACAACAGAGAATAGGTAGATAGATAGATAGATAGATAGATAGATAGATAGACAGACAGACACACACACACACACACACACACACAGACGGACGGACGGACAGACAGACAGAGACAGATAGATAAACAAACCTTTTGGCAACGAGTCGCACCTCCCGGTGTACCTTTTTGATGCTGTATATATGCGTGCGTATGTATATATGTATGTGTGCATGTATGTATGTATGTGTGCATGTATGCATGTATGTATGTATGTATGCATGTATGTATGTAAAATAGCTGTAAATATATATATATTATTTGAAATAACATTTTTCATATTATAAAATGCTTATGTTCTATTCAGAGAAATTAGGGAGTTAAAGGGAGACGAGGGTGAACGATAATAAACTGAACAAAATTAGTCTGAGAATCAGTGTGGTGTGGTGTGGTGTGGATGTGTGTGTGTGTGTGTGTGTGTGTGTGTTACAGTTTGAAGGAACGGAGTAACACTAACAAAACAGAAGCAAAAGAGAGTAGTAGTAGTAGTAGTAGTAGTAGTAGTAGTAGTAGTAGTAGTAGTAGTAGTAGTAGTAGTAGTAGTAGTAGTTATTTGAAATGCAGTGGCATCAGTTACTGTAGTATCAACAGCAGTAATAATTCTACCGCAGGTACGATGGTGTTGGAAGAGAGAGAGAGAGAGAGAGAGAGAGAGAGAGAGAGAGAGAGAGAGAGAGAGAGAATGAGCGAGTACAAACAGGAAGGTGTGAATGGTAGGTAAGATGATAAAAACGGATGGACGGCCGACGAGCGAGTGATAACGTTGCGCTGCGAGCTTTAACTGTGAGATGTGATAAACAGCTTTGGCTGAAGTTATTTCTGTCAGTAACATCTGGTGAGGCAGCCGGCACCTCGCTTATACCACTTTTTCAAAGTAGGAGCGTAAGTGCTATCGTTGATTATGACGACGACGACGATGACGACGTTGGTGTTGATGATGATGATGATGATGATGATGATGATGATGATCGATGTAATTGCTATCACTATCATCATTATCATTGTTGAATAATCGATATCATCGTCTTAAATGTGGCCAGTCGGGCCGACCAAAGCCTCTCGGGTCGACCAAAGCCTCTTGGGCCGACCAAAGCCTCTTGGGCCGACCAAAGCCTTGTGAGTGGATTTGGTAGACGGAAACTGAAAGAAGCCCGTCGTATATATGTATATATATATATGTGTGTGTGTGTGTGTGTTTGTGTATCTGTGTTTGTCCCCCCAACTTCGCTTGACAACCGATGCTGGTGTGTTTACGTCCCCGTAACTTAGCGGTTCGGCAAAAAGAGACCGATAGAATAAGTACTAGGCTTACAAAGAATAAGTCTTGGGGTCGATTTGCTCGACTAAAGGCGGTGCCCCAGCATGGCCGCAGTCAAATGACTGAAACAAGTAAAAGTGTAAAGGAATTCTTTCGCGCGCGCGTGTGTGTGTGTATGTGTAATTCGTGAAAAGGGAACAGATGACGAGTTTTGATTTTAACAAACGCCTCCACCATTTATCTGCTCGTCATGTCTGGTCATCCTTATGTTTCCTATAATTACCGTATATGCCAATGTACAACGTGAATCGTGTGTAAGCTGACTGCAAGAACATTCTCAAAATGTTTGTTTTGTGCTAAAGTCACCATATCAGTCAACAACTACGTTTACACTCATCATTAAGAATATTTTAAAGATACATTTTAACTGGCACTCCGTCAGTTACGACGATGAGTGTTCCAGCTGATCTGATCAACGGAACAGCCAGCTCGTGAAATTATTGTGCAAGTGGCTGAGCACTCCACAGACGCGCGTACTCTTTACGTACTTCTCAAAGAGATTCAGAGTGAAACAGAATGTGACAAGGCTGGCCCTTTAAAATACAGGTACATCTCATTTTTGCCAGATGAGTGGACTGGAGCAACGTGAAATAAAGTGTCTTGTTCAAGGACACAACGCGCTTCCAAGAATCGAACTCACGAAATTGATATGATCGTGAGGTGAATACCCCTAACCACTAAGCCACATACTTTCACTACATTTTTTAACTCAATATAAGGAATGGAATCCTGACAGACATTTCCTTTTCAAAAGCTAAACCCTATCATAAAAGTTCATCATTAAATTTGGTGATTATGTTTATTGTACCTGTTTTCATATTCATTTAGATAATTCAGATTTAAGATCTCCCTCATTAAATGACCTCTTATTTTGGTTAAACAAATGCATTGCTTCAAATATTATCTTGTATGCCTATATATTCAGCAATTATTGATTTCTTTTGTCTTTGGGTAGGCGTGGTTTGCGTTTAGGCAAGGTACCTAGGGAAAGTCACTAGAATTGATTTGTAATGGCATGATTCGAACTAGAAATATTCGAAAATGTATGATATGATGTGCTGTGATATGAAACAGATAATTCTAGGTCTCCTGTCTTGTTATAAGCTCCATATCTTGATGCACTGTTTCTTATTATAGCAATGTATGAGTTGTAGGCTTCCTTTTTTTCCGGCAGCAGCTTCAGAGCTCTGCAAAGGATATAGATCTCCCACATATCTATCGCATCACATAGAAGAGTTGTAATCATGGAGTTGAAAAGTTGCCGGCTTATCGGCTACAGAGTTGTTAATTTCTATTCCTACAATAGCACGCTGTACCTGTGTACAGAAATTCAGAAAATTAAGGTTCGATCTGGTGTTAAACAACTACAACAAATATTTCTTATCACATAGATAAGTCGCAATTATAGAGTTGAAAAGATGTCGATTTATCGGCTAAAGAGTTGTGAAGTCATATTCTAATAATAACTCAATGTATTTATTCGAAGAAATTCAGAGAATTAGAGTTCGATTCGTTGTGATTTACGACAAACTGAACCTTAACTTTTGTTATCTGCTGAAAAATATCTATGCTTTGACTATATTCTGTTTTGCTTTCTCTTTGCAAGGGGAGGTGCCGAGGTGTTTTCACCGGTCACCAGTCCTCCGAGTTACGACCAGACTCCAGTTTATCCGGTATATAAGAATCCACCTCCGCGTCCAACTCAGCAAACTATGTCACCTTCCATTGCACCACAACAACAACAGTCGATGTACAACAATAACATCAGTAACCAATACCAATCTCCTTTCGATTATTCTTCTGGCTTTCGCTCAATTAGTGATCCTTCAACTCAACCCAACAGCTACGGATACATTTCACCCGTAACCCCAACGCCGCGTCAGTACTACACAGAACCGACTGATTCCTACCATCACAGCCCTAATGTTTACACTGAAAGCCGACCCCAATACAGCGACATGAATTCAGTTAACCAAAGAACGACAGACTACATGAACAATGATGTTCGTAACGAACCTTACTCTGTTGCTTCACAGTACAAACCATCACCTGCTTCTCCTATGTCGCCTCACTATACCCAACCAAACGATTATGCTTCTTACAACAATCGTGTCGCCGAAGTGAAACCTAATATAGGGTATCAGTCGAGTGCTTTCACACCAACTTCGGCGGCGCAAAGTGCTTCCTATTTTACAGACAGTCATCCAAATCTCCAGAAATCACCGGTAACTAGTCCTGTTTACAATGCTCAAGCATTTGCTACAACTTCACCAACGTCTTATAGAGATCCTAGCAGAGATTTTGATGGTAGCTCAAGTCCAGTTCTCCAGAAACCTGTCTCAGCTGGTATATGTCAACTTAGGGAACGACCCGAAGAAAACCTGTATTGGGCGAAACCTGTCAGTATTACTAGTTCAGCTAAAACACCGGAATACGGTTCTTCACAAAGTCCAAATATCTACAGTGATATTCACTCCCCAGATATAAGTCGCACGAAGTTTACTGCTCATCCAGAAGATGGATTTAGCCGAGGATATGCTTCTCCTACCATTATTCAGTGTGGAGAACTACAGTCACCAGTTCGTACTAATTCCTATGTCGAACCTTCGGAAGCTGGGTTTTATGAATGTCAACCGAAAGCTGTCGCTACAGTACACGAACCGAAGTCTCCGTCTCCTACCAGTCCAATTCATTCACCACTCCCACCTCCACCCCCAACACAAGTACCACCTCCTGTAGCAGCACCACCACCACCTCCACCACCACCTCCTCCACCACCACCTCCACCACCAATGATGGCACCTAATTGGAGGCCACCGAAAAAGGTATGTAATTTTTTTGCTAATTACTTTATTATTGTTGTTGCTGTTGTGCAAATATGTTCCAGTTATCACTGTCCAGTCTTGTTTGTATAGCAGGGACTATATTGTCCATTTATGTTCTTTGTTTGTCTTAGGCGTGATTTGAGGGACATTTGGCTGCTATTACAAGCAAATCGTGTGACAAAATAAAAGTCCTTTCATTGGTTCGTCGTCGTTGTTGTGGTGGTAGTCAATGTTAGTACTGTTGATAGTTTTAAATCATGCGGTATCAGGTCTATAGAATCCTTCTTAGACAGATGGTGATGAACATCTATATTAGTTTCATTATAATCACTAAAATATATTCCTATGTTGCAGCTTCATATAGGAAGACTAACTTGACATTAGTGTTAAATTTCTTTGAGTTCTACATGTTCTTTAGCAGCTAAATGATCGCTTTGTTTTGGTTAAATCTAGCGTCTTCTCCGGCATTTGAGTCTTGGCCTAACTACTCTGTTTCAACTACCCTATGTCAGTTATAATTTGTTAATTTCACAATCAATTATACAGTCACCGTCCTCGTTGCAGTATGCGAAATATACTATCCCAATTGCACTGCGTCAAGTACACTCCCCCAATTGCAAGTGTCGATTACATTGCCTTTCTCTGTTTCTTCAACAACGTCTATGTCTCTTTGCTTTTCATTTACGCAATTCACTTCAGTGAAATTATCAGCCCTTTTCGATGTCTTTTTCTTCGACAATTAGGTTAGTGTCCCATAAAAATGTTAATTCTATCTATATGGACGTAGAGACTATCTGCGCCGAAGTGGACAAGAAACTAAAATTATAATTCAGAGTTTCAGGTGATGGGTTAGTCACATACGATGTAACATTGAGTCAAAGTAGTCCCTAATCTATAGTCTATGAGATAAGAGAAGAAAGCAGATAAGAAACACTTAATGCTGAAATTATAGGAATGATAGAGTGGGTGTACGTGGAGCCAATGAAAAGAATTGTTCAGAAGAGAGAAATTTGGAAACTCTTTGGCAGTAGCTTGTGTCCCAGGTGAGGCAGTAATCAGCGAACAATTGGATTTACTGGTATTACTATATAGAATAATCCAGCTATACATCAAAATGAACAGACAGTACAACCAACAAAGAAGTTTCGATGCGACCAGCTACTTACTAGAAATAAGATTCAAGTCTCAAGAGAGGTTCCCACTTCTGTCTTTAAAATGAAGAACATATTCGATAGTGCGGCCTTGTCTGAGAAAAAAAACGGAGTAGTCACTGGCTGGTATACCTTTGATTATAGATCACCTGAGTTGACCTTGGGCTAAAGAAAAGACACCAACAAAGTTAGTTTCCATTACTATAAAACGACAGTGTCTGCCAATGTGTGCGTGAAAAGTCGTAACTAGTCGAGTAGATGAGATGACAAAGTTTCGATTTCCGTAATGACAAACAAATGAGAAATGAATTACTTTGTTTCGGCAACAGGAAACGAATCTATCTTCCCGGTCAAAAGAAAAAGCTTAGCATCTATTCTACACTGCTAGATGCACTGAGACTATATGCAATTACGCAGCTGTGCTCAGGGTTGAACCGAAGCTAAAAACAAACAGCAGCAACAACAGATTTATTTGAAAGTGAGTTGAAATTTAAAAAAGAGAAAAAAGAAAAGTCTGACTAGAAATTATATCTGAAGAGAATTCGTTGTTATAATAGCAATACGAGCTGCTTTTTGTGATAAGATTTTTATGATTAAGTTAGCTTTCATGTAGGCGAGGGGTTGGCAAAATCTTTAACAATTTGGACAAAATGTTTAGTGGTTTTGGCTTTCTGAGTTCAAATCCTCATCTCGGTTAGCTTAGCCTTTTATTCCTTTGGAGTCAATAATGTCAAGTACTGGAGTCAAACATTACTTGCCTTGAACCCTCCAACGGACCAGCATCCCGTTCAAAGAGCGTGTTGGGATCTCGGTCACATGTGCACCATGGAAGCCAAGTAACAAGGCCTTTGAGTCCTAGGGCCCAATTATTTATTTAATTATTTAAGTGTCATGTAATGGTAGTAATTTTGTTGTTGCTGTTTTGACCCAGGTCCGCTCTAATTCAACTGCCAAATGACTGAAGGTGATCCAATCATGAATAGTCTTTTATTCATACGCAATGTATCTAGGACTACATCATCCAAAGTGCCTCCTTTTTTCATTAAATTGTCCGGTTCTGGATTTAAGAGAGGTTTAGCTGGTATTATCCCTCGCCACTGTTGTTTAGGTTTATTATGGATGACCAGCAGTTGTCCTTGCAGGTTCGTCTCCTTTTCCACATCGTCTCCTTTTTCCACATCGATATTTTCGATATTTTCGATGAGAAAACGAATCCAATACAGCTTCACACCAATGACGTTGCTGATGTTGCCATTCGACCCTAATTATTCTACCAACTCCCTAACTATCCCACTAGACCGGTTTTTCTTCTCTTCATTTTTTTTTTTTATCAAACTCGAAAGGATGGATAGGAAGAGCATGTGTATGTGAGTGCGTGCGTACGTGCGTGCGTGCGTGCGTGCGTGCGTGCGTGTGTGTGTCTGTGTGTGTGTGTGTGTGTGTGTGTGTGTGTGTGTGTGTGTGTGTGTGACCGTGACGGATACCTTAAATGATAATCAAGACCGTGAATTTTCGGGAAAAGGTACCTGTGATAAGCTAATCCTCATTTGTAAATCATATGAACTGGGCCAGTGGTTACTTACGATTTGCGAAAAGATTTACCTTCTATCACTTCGGACTTCAGTCACTAACAAATGGGAAAGAAACTCTTCCTTGAAGAAAGACGCCATGAGGAACGTACCACCAGTAAACAGGAAGTTCATACGTTTGTAATTATCTCCCTTAACAAATGCAATTTCGTTTAGCGTCAAGTTAAAATATACTTTTCTGCAACATATTTTGTTATGCATATATTAACATATATGCTTGTAAGTGCATCTAGACACATAATTAAAGTAGAAATCTTTTCATAAAAGTCATTATATATATATGTGATAGTAACGTAAATAACTATAGATACATAGAGTGAGATACAGGTAGGAACCGTACACGCACATAGTGTGGGCGTTCGCGTGTGTGTGTGTATGTGTGTAAATATATACATATATACATATCTCACAGCATCCTGACACAGAAATCTCATCTAAATTTCTTCTTTCCGTCTCTGTCTTAAACCCATTTTCCCTGTCCTAGCTACATTCTTTCTGAAAGGCGATATTTGCAACTATGAGAAATCCATTCTCCCCACAGCTAATCTGAGCGCAACAAAGTGGTTATTATCTAGCTCAAATTCTCTCTTCTCAATTATTCCTATGTCAAATACCAAACGCTTCTGTTTACTCAAAGTCAGTTTCAACCCACTTTGCATTTACCTCTGTCCTCTCACCCTCCAGTCAACGAGCTACTCAGTGTTGCCAGTTATATACTAACAAACAACTCACACACACACACACACACACATACACACACACACACACATTAGACAGAATGAGAGGTGAGGCTGAAACAACCAGCTAAACATATTTAAAAACAACATACAGACACATAAAAAGATAGATGGACAGATTGGTTAAATTTTACTGCAGTCGTTAGAAAGATTAGTACGAGCGCTCATCGTGACTTACCAATGAAGAACATGTTGATTTGCTATGTCTGATATTAGAGACAAGATCAAAGGTTATCAAAACCGAGAAAAGCAAGCTATATTTCGCCACTATTCAGACGGTGAAGTAAATACGCCTATCAGATAAGCTCAATCTGTTTTGTCTTGTGATGTATTAACAAAATCTTGTGCTAATACATCTCTAAATACAGAAGATTTTCCACCGATAGAAAGGAACCAATAGACTATTACTATTAAATTGTGCAAGACGAGCTTTATATCTTTACATTGAGTCAACGTCTCATATTTATAGAGAAGATAGGAATGTTGTGAAATCCATGCCATTTCCAAAAGTATGAGCGACATCCAACACGTGTGTGTGTGTGTGTGTGAATGTCTGATTCAGCCATATAGATCGGTGGTTCTTGACCGGGGTCTATTTGGCCTTTGGGGGTCCGTATGGCTCTTGGATGTCTATATTGCCCTTAGGGGCCCCATATAAGATTTTATTGCTAAAATTTATCTGCAATAAATTGGTTATACTTCTGCAAGATACATTTGTGCTTTTAGCCTCCACCTTTGGCTGTTTAAAATAGGTATGTATGTATGTATGTATGTATGTATGTATGTACGTATGATAAACTGGGCTTTTAAAACAAAATATGTTTGAATATTTTCTGTCCATATCCCAATTTTACAACATGTTACAAACATCCTTGATATTGGTCACAAATGAAGGTATTATATTTGCTGCGTCGAAGCGGGGAAAGCTGAAACTTCCTAAATCCCAAACAAATCACGAAGGCACGTACAATCAAACTTTTCCCCTTTTAAAAATTAATAAATATGAACTCTACTGAAAAGTATTTAGTGATCCTTCAATTTAACGTGAAATTGTTTTTATATATAACTTTACAAGAAAAGAAATACTAATACACATACGCTCGCGGGCATGCACACGCGTGTGCAGTCTCTCTCTCTCTCTCTCTCTCTCTCTCTCTCTCTCTCTCTCTCTCTCTCTCCTCTCTCTCTCTCTCATGCACACACACAAATCTACATATATATATATGTCTCTCGAGGATATATATCAGCGAAAATGTGAACATCCACGGGAATGAAGAAAAGTTGTTACTCTGCGAACGAATCCAGTGAGCTGGTAGAACTGTTAGCACGCCGGGCAAAATGCTTAGCACCATTTCATCCGTCCTTACATTCTGTGTTCAAATTTCGCCGAAATTGGCTTTGCCCTTTTATCTTTTAGTGGGGCGATAAAATAAGAACCAGTTGAGCACTGGAGTCGATGTAATCGACTTACTCGCTCCCTCAAAATCACTATTCTTGGACCAAAATGTTGTTGGCACCCCGTCGCTTACGACGTCGAGAGTTCCAGTTGATCTGATCAACGGAACAGCCTGCTCGTGAAATTAACGTGCAAGTGGTTGAGCACTCCACAGACACTTGTACCCTTAACGTAGTTCTCAGGGAGATTCAGCGTGACACAGTGTGACAAGGCTGACCCTTTGAATTACAGGCACAGGAAGTAAGAGTGAGAGAAAGTTTGTGGTGAAAGAGTACAGCAGGGTTCGCTACCATCCCCTGTCGGAGCCTCGTGGAGCTTTAGGTGTTTTCGCTCAATAAACACTCACAACGCCCGGTGTGGGAATCGAAACCGCGATCCTATGACTGCGTATCCGCTGCCCTAACCACTGGGCCATTACGCCTCCACGGACCACAATGTTAAACCAACCAATATTTATTCTACATCTAGATCTCGATGCTCCTTTGTCGCTCTCTCCGTTAGAAATATGAACCAGTGATTGGCCTGTTCTAAGCCTATTCCCGACGACGGCTTCAAATCCAGCATTTTCGTTATAGTTCTTTGTCTTGAGATTTCACTTTTGTTTAATTTATGTTACATTTTGTTTGTGGGGTGGGAGTATTCATAGTGTACTAGTACGGCATGGTTTTTTATATATCAAGTACTAAAATTATTATAAAACGTATCTCATGTAACTGCTGCACTACTGTTGTTTTAATTCTTTTCATTTCTAATGAAGTCCATTTCCTTGTTTTTAGCTTCTTTTTATATATTTATTTATTTATTTTTTTTTTTTTTCATCTAAAACTGTACTTTCTTTTAACTTCATTTTAACTATTTCCTGGAATAAACTGTACTTCCTTCAAGAAACATTTCTGTGCGTTTCATGCTTTTTGCTTTTATTTTACATATAAGGAACGATTGACGACTCAGATCAGTTGCAGTTGTTCCCCTTATACACGGATAAACAGGCAACAAAGAGCTATAAGTTACTTCCCTTGCACTTGTGTTATTTATTTTATTTTATAATTTTTTTTTTTTGGTTACGTGGTGTGTGTATGTGCGTGCGCGCGCTTTTATTTTCAGCTTCAGCCATTAGGTATTTAAACTTAATTTTAATGCGTTACGTTACCGGATGTCACAAGATTTTCTGGATTAAACTGAATTGTATATTACAGTAAATGAAAAAATACACATCAGAAGAAAAAAGAAAATAACGAGGATATTATTTGCACATTACTCTTTTACTCCTTTATTTATTTCAGTCATTTGACTGTGGCCATGCTGAAGCACTGCCTTTAGTCGAGCAAATCGACCCCAGGACTTATTCTTTGTAAGCCTAGTACTTATTCTATCAGTCTGTTTTGCCGAACCGCTAACTTACGGGGACGTAAGCACACCAGTATCGGTTGTCAAGCGATGTTGGGGGGACAAACACAAACACACAAACATACACACACACATATATATATATATATATATATATATATATATATATATGCATATATACGACGGGCTTCTTTCAGTTTCCGTCTACCAAATCCACTCACAAGGCTTTGGTCGGCCCGAGGCTATAGTAGAAGACACTTGGCCCAAGGTGCCACGCAGTTGGGACTGAACCTGGAATCATGTGGTTGGTAAGCAAGCTACTTACCACACAGCCAATAGCCAAACTTCATATTTTATTTAATTTACTCATGTAAAAGTGAATTTAAATATTTTAAAACGAGTATGTTAATTTACGGTCGCCTTTTTTTTTTTAATAGTAGTTTACCCTTAATTTATATTTTCATTTTTCTTGAAAACCGCTCAGAATTTTTTGCATGTATTGGTGTTGTTGTTGTTGTTGTTGTTGTTAAGGCGGCAAGCTGGCAGAATCGTTAGCACGCCGGGCAAAATGCTTAGCGGCATTCTGTCCGTCTTTACGTTCTGAGTTCAAATTCCGCTGTGGTCGACTATGCCTTTCATTTTTCGGACTTAAATCCTCTCCCAAAATTTCAGGCCTTGTGCCTATAGTAGAAAGGATTATTATTACCTCCGCCTTCGCTAATGCGGAAGTATTGTTTCAGTCGTGTGTGTTTGTTTGTTTTCCGTGGACAAGATATCTCAAGAACCGCTGAATGAATTCGGATAAAACTTTCAGGGATGTTTGGCCTCGTGACTGGCACGAATTGATTAGATTTTGGGATCGATCTGACACCGGACAAGGATTCTGGATTATTTATTATATTTACTTTACATGAAGTATTACAATCTTACGTAGACTTTCAAGTCTTTCTTTGATTATCTCCCTTGAAAACACGCTCATGGTTTCCACGTAAGCTATGGCGACGTTGCTGTTTCCAAAGTTTTATTTTCATTTTTCTATTATCAATTTTACTCGCATCTCTATCTTAGTAGAAACTGATGGATAAAGAAATCAAACTACATAAACAAACGGCAGCAAAACCGTTCAGATATTAAATAACACTAACATATTCAGTAACAATAATAAATTTGATTTATCCTCGACAATTTCTAGTTTTACCAATTTTGAATATATCGCTCCTCTTACCTAGTTGACAATTGTATTTCTAGCTCTGTCTTGAAGAAAGGTTTACTTCTTGGACTCACGTTTTTGCGCACAACGTATAGGTCCTTTCCGTTTTCTTTCACGCACGGATAAATTTTTCACTATAGACCTTAATGGCCGTAAAGACACTATATCAGTGGATAGACTAAAAGAGGCATTCATGGAGAAAACTGTTCCTGTTTCCACTACAGACGACACACAAACACAGCACTACAAACACGACCTGCACACCAACCTTCACATTCCATGACTACTATTGAGATCGATCAGGTACTGGACAAGGATTCTGGATTATTTTTCCGGTATTATTGCTTAATTTGGAGATCGATCAGGTTCATTTTTAGAATTCTCGTTTGTGAGAGCAGTCGAGTTTATTTCAGATATTCTCATTTTAAAAATCATCGTTGAGAGGAAATTGGTGTTGCCTTGGCGGAGGTTTGTGCTCTCTGAGTGCTCTTATTATTGTCATCATTTTCCCATTGATTTACATTTTATTTCATCTTTTGACCGGGTCTTAACCAGACACCTAAGGCATGTATATATTAGATGGAGAGAAACTTCCGTAGAATGTAGGCGGTTGATGTCAACACAATTTTTTTGAGTCTCATAGATTGTTGGTTTCCCAGGGATCTGGTCAAAAAATTGTCAATACCTTTCTTGATCATACCCACAACACCTACGATAACAGGAATGGTTTTGACTTTTAACTGCCACGTCCTAGATATCTAAACCTCAAGGTCCTTATATTTCGACAGTTTTCCGAATTCTTTTGCTGAGATCTTTCTGTCAGTAGGCACTGTCATATCAATTAATAGGCATGTTTTTTTGTTTTAAGTTTTTATCATTATTTACCTGTCTGTATGTATTCCATAATCCCATAGGCTGGTAACATTCTTTCCTTCAGTGACTGGCTCTCGATGGTGTTCATACTAGCTCTAAGAGTGCGTGATATCACAGTGACGGCATATTCTCTGGTGCAAGTATTGGCCAACTCGATCATGCCTGTTTTTATAATGTTTAGGAGCAAGGACTGAGCTCCTTCAAATTTCAGGCCTTGTGCCTATAGTAGAAAGGATTATTGTTGTTATTATTATTATTATTATTATTATTATTATTATTATTATTATTATTATTATTATTATTATTATTATGTTTCTATGCCCTTTGAAATATCAGTGCCTAATGCCAGAGATCTGGACTAAATACATTGCTATATCCTATTTCTGAGTTCAAATCTTCCGAGGAAATCAGGTTTGTACTCAGGTTGAGTGCTCATTGACACATTTCCGACTTACTTGTAGATTTCCTTATTTAAGAATTCGTAATTTCTTTATACATGCAGTAATTAGGTTAAATAAGTTAAACAAGTGTTGATATTCGTAGTGGCTTAAATAGACACACAAGTTTCTAATATATCTAAATGTTTGATGTTTGTATGTATGTATGTATGTATGTAGGTAGGTAGGTAGGTTTGTATCAATGTATAGCATATTTTCTCATGTGTTTCAACCGCCGTTCACATTAGACACATCCAAGTATCTTTGTAAGATATCTCATTTTTATCCGTAACCCAAATCGTCAGGGCCAGTTAATATGTCACGTTTTGCGTCTGTAACCGAAACATACAAACTTCTTGATAAAATTCATTTGTAAATAAGGCTAAGTTCCTGTATCGTGGATAGCAGTTAATTCTAATGTTTCAGTGACAAGGTCACCATTAAATACTTACCAAACTGGTAAATAATATATATCTGCATCAGCTAATTTGCTAAAGACAAGATTATTGTTTACGATGCGTTAATGTAAAGATTGCCCGACAATATTAAATAATGGACACTGGAGGCGTTTTTTATGTTTTCTAGGCGTAATAGCCCACTTCATTTATTTAAACTTGCTGAATTGTTGGAGAATAGGAAGTTGGGAAAGTTATTTGCAGATACATAGCCGCCTATCCAGAAGAAAACTTGTCTCAGTCAGATTTTTAAATAATACTAAATCTATTGCACAATGGAGAGGTTTCTACGTGTTCGCTTGATCTGCAAGAAATAACAGTCAAAGCTTCCTCGTCAGTCCATATCTCTTTAAAAAAGAAAGTGCGTATTAGGTTATGAGGTGTTAGATACCACTAAAAAGTTGTGGTCACGGTGGGGATGTTTTCGATTATAGGGCTACGTAAGTAGTATTTACCTGTGGCTAAATCATAGGAACACTTTTCCTGTTTCCTTTTCTGCCTCAAATTAGTGATTATAATATTTAACATATCTTTAAATGCTGTAATAACTGAAAGGATTTATTAATCCTGAATTATAACATCAAAGATTGAAACAGAACAATATTATCTGAAATGGATATCAGCCGAATATATGATTTTCGCTGATATATTTAGGAATTACCCAGGAACTGAGATAGTTATGGTTGTTGTCAATTTATTTTCTAAGGGGAGTGGAGGCACAATGGTCCAGTGGTTAGGGCAGCAGACTCGCGGTCATAAGATTGCGGTTTCGATTCCCAGACCGGGCGTTGAGAGTGTTTATTGAGCGAAAACACCTAAGGCTCTACGAGGCTCCGGCAGGGGATGGTGGCGAACCCTGCTGTACTCTTCCACCACAACTTTCTCTCACTCTTACTTCCTGTTTCTGTTGTGCCTGTAATTCAAAGGGTCAGCCTTGTCACACTGTGTCACGCTGAATATCCCCGAGAACTACGTTAAGGGTACACGTGTCTGTGGAGTGCTCAGCCACTTGCACGTTAATTTCACGAGCAGGCTGTTCCGTTGATCGGATCAACTGGAACCCTCGACGTCGTAAGCGACGGAGTGCCAACAACAACAACATTTTCTAAGGGATAATACGATTATCTGAAGTGAAATATTCTGTTGTCACCAATGTTATTATTGTTTGCATCATTAAAGACGAACATAACTTTCAATAAGTTGTTGATTGACCTAAGGGTTCGCCTTCATGAATATGATTGCTGGTGCCTCTCAGCGGTGACTCAATTAAGGATCATGTCACAGATAATGCCGATTTTGTTTTTAGTTTTCGTGATAATTATGCACAGAGTTGCCAATATAGTTGTCTTTATATGTTACCAGCATCCAATAGCAACGAGCCCCAATATTCCTTCTATCGCACTGTCCTTTCTCTTCTTCTTCTTCTTCTTCTTCTTCTTCTTCTTCTTCTTCTTCTTCTTCTTCTTCTTCTTCTTCTTCTTCTTCTTCCTTTCCCTTGTTTCCTCCAAGATTCTTTTGTCGTACAGCAATGCTTACCTGTGAAAACTTCAATAATAAAAAGTTTAAACCTCTAACGCAGTAAAGCATATTTTCAGTAGGTAATGAACTTCAACTATGAACATTTTCAATAACTTAATGATAATTTAAATTCATGCCAGAAATCAATATTAATAACTTTCAACTACTTAAAATATTGTGGGGAAAAAGAAGACAGTATTTTTGATAGAAATTTCAGAAATGATATCATTACAATATTGAGACTTATTTTATCGATGGTTAGAATTAGCTGAGTTGACACATGGAATTTTATCTCAGAAATGAGAAAAAAAAACGAACTAAATACTATAAACCATTCAGTCCGGCACTTCTAATGTTGTACTTCTCCTCTACCATACTAAATGTATATCAATAATTTGATTACTTCCTTTCGAAAGATCGATCCTATCTTCCATTTCTTTTTGGATCGATGCTACAGTATCAACAATGGAGGATTAAACTTTATTCTTTCCTGAATAAAAAAGAAAATAAACTTATAGGAAAGCAATAATAACAGTATATGACTTAAAAACGGAGTCACTATGCAGCAGTCAACGACTTGTTAGAAATAATCCAAGGTCTTAAGACTGTTCATTTCTCCTGGAATTTTAAACGAGGTATGATCGTGTTTTCAATTATGTTTCAACAAAAACCAGTTCTACACACACACACACACACACACACACACACACACACACACACACACACACACACATACATATATCTATGTATATATCTGCGTTTGTGCGTATGTATGTCGTATGTATGTATGTATGGATGTATGTATGTACGTACGTACACGACATTTAATCTGCTTCACGAACGTGATAGTATGAAAGCAACGGCAAACTCGGTGTAGTGACAGATGAAGTGTCAGAATATACATACATACATACATACATACATACATACATACATACATACATACATACATGGTGGTAATGAGCAGATTTTTACACCATTTTACCATAAGAGAACATTCTTATCTATTGTAACTACAGTGAATTTGCTTTTTAGCAGTTGAAATGCGTCACAAACATGTTTTAACTAATTTAAATTTTGATTATGCCTAAACACTGCTTAGGGCTAATAATTCGGTAATTTTCACGACCTGGCGGTCTACTGGCGCATGTCTGCGTTGTTGACTGTAGTTTAGTTAATGCTATGGCTTTATACAATCTGTTCAGAGTTGTCTCTCTTAGGTATCTCCCACTGATAAAAGCCAGGGAGCTGCAAACATCGATTTCTGGGAATCCTGGTGGGTGGCAACACTGAACAGAAATAGTGTTTTACAGTTTTTCACCATAAGAGAAAATTTTTCTCTCCGGTAACTGCAGTCGAAATTTGTCACAAACATATTCTAACTAACCTAAACTTTGCATATATATCTCTATATATATCGGAACTAGCCATCACTCGCGAATGAGAATGACTTGATAACATGTACTATGCTTTCGCTAATCTTTTGAGTGTGCCTGTAGTAGTGAACAGACTTAGACAACTTTTTGGCTCTCTCACCCTTTGATCCAGTCGCACAGCTGCAAAAGCATTCTGCTGGTATTTATTTACAGCTGAGTTGACTGGAACAACTTGAAATGAAATGCTCTGCTCAAGGATTTGAACCCGCGATATTTTGATCGTAAGCCAAACATCTTAAACAGTAGACAATGTGCCTTCACACACACACACACATATACATACATACATACATACATACATACATACATACACACACACATACATACATACACACACATTGTTTCACAAATGTACACAAGCATCCAATGATGCACAAATAAATCAGCAGCGTTACATAAAACTGTCTTTTCTGTCTCTAATAACATTACTATAATTATCACTTTGGAATGTTACGTTATAAAACATCAAAATATCTAGGTTATTTACCAATGTGAGAGACAACAAACAAAGTGGCTTCCAAGCAAACATCTAACTCCTCTCGATATCAAGGATAATATATTAGATTATGTAGAACTCATGAAGAGATGCCTCTTAAGACGTGATATTTCTCCCTATCTTGCAAATGATAATACAACTATTTTAGTTCATCACATCTATGTTTCTCATCAAGTCACTTCCCATGTTTCCCTTCTGAATACCTGAATAAACCTACTCCCCAGTGATTATAATTCATCTCTGTGGCTCTCAGTAATCGTACATGCATGTACATACACATTCATACGAACACGCGCGTGCGCGCACTTACACACGTATGTGTATGTATGTATGAATATGTGTGTGTATATAGTACGTGTAAATATTTATGCCTATATAAACTGTGCCTAAGGTTTTCGACAATAACTTATATTTGTGTGAAAGTTTACTTTTACTGATATGTAGATAGATAGACAGACAGACAGACAGACAAACAGACAGACAGACGGACAGACGGACGGTCGGACGGACGGACGGACGGACGGACGGACGGACAGATAGACGGACGGACGGACAGATAGACGGACGGACAAGTAAGTAGGTAGGTCGCTAGTTAGGTAGGTAAGTAGGTAGGCAAGTAGCTTACAAGTACTATCATGTCATCTTAATGATAGCGTTTGGTTTATACACACACACATTATAACTGAAAGGCTCCGATTTCCAGTACTCAGAGTTACTCGTTTCCTATCATCAGTGTTTATAACAAATAAAAGTACATAAGGAATTTGAGAATAAACATAAACTTAATCTTACAGCTGTTTCGGCCTAGCGTTGGCATGCCCCATTCTATCCGAATAGCTCCTGCCGGAGTAATGAGCGGATGAAATGCTGAAATGGGGGTACATGCACGATATATATATGAGTTTATAGGGATAGATTATCTAAGCGGATACCGTGAGTGTATATATATATATATATATATATATATATATATATATATATATATATATATATATATATATAATGCAAAAATTACAAATCATACGTATTATGTGTATATATGAGATGCCTGCAGACACATGCATGCGCACGCTTGTAATATGGGCATGAGTTTCTTCAGGAAATTGCGAAAATAACGTCAGTTTGCTTGTGCACATGCCCAGCAGAAACGGCTATTATTTTAATACATGGAGAGACATCCTTAAGAGAAATGAGAGAGAGGGAAGGAAGGAAGAGAATGTGATAGAAAGGGAAAGGTGATGCACATACAACTCTGACGCGCATAATCACACACTCGTTCAAAACGAATCGTTCATAATTAGTTGTCAACTACCTGACACCTACAGATCGTACCAAAATTACCAGTGACTCTTCCTAATCATTCTATTATGTGATATAAATGTCATAGATATTTATACATTTGTTATTCTGCGGTTTGTTGTTTATTACATTAAACTTAGAATAACAAAAACATTTTGTCTACCTAACCAAACATGGTACTAACTATCGATAGAACAAATCTATCTCTCTTTATTTTCCTTTGATAGTCTCCTTCTATGTGTATGTACGTATTCCACGCGCACGCGCACGCGCGTTCTCTTTCTTTGCCAGGAAACCCGAGCAAAAACTATGTAGGGGTGCCTAAAATCTATAAAACAATAAGTAAGTGTGATAACTCCAATAACATTAGCTAACTGAAATGTTGTGGACAATATAGACTACGCAGATGGAAGTGTTAACATGTAAAAGCAACAGATTTTATTACATGGACACTTAATAAAAAAGCCATTGTCCCAGTAGTTGTAGATTTCGAAGCAGGAGTTCTTACTGATTTTGAAAAACATATTGCCATCCCACTCTGAGCGACCGACGTCCGTAACAACTTTTTTTTTTTTTTTTTGTCTCAAGCAATTATATCAGGCATACTGTATTTGCATTAACTGAGTTTTGCTGGAAAAGTATGCATGTACTCAACGTCTTGAATGTTTTCTATAATAATCCCAGGACAGTTTTTTTCGACGGATATCACCGTATATTATTTTAGCAACATCATGCTGTATGTGAAGATATTATCTAGATGGCAATTTGGACAGCAGCTGATACCGTGCAAAATATTCAGCAGATATTTGACATAATTTGATATTTTCAATCGCTTCCAGCGATATGGTTGAGAGATATACTATCTCTTGTTTTGCTCAGTATGTATTTGATAAGCCTGACTCTTGGAAAGCAAAAATATAACCTTCGAAATGACTTGTGATGTATCACGAATTCAAGAGGCGCTTGACTTTCCCTACATATTGACATCATTCTCAAGTTTCCGAAGGAAATGCTTCGGGTCTTTGTTGATGAAGGTAATTGTAAGGTTGCGTGGAACAGTTCTGGAACTATGTGCTTCCTAAGGAGTTTACTCTTGTCTTCACTCTCGAACATCTGGTGGACGTAGCAGTGTGGACTAATTTAAACCCTTCCTCTATCATTTTTTCAGAGAGAGAAGGAAAGAGAAAAAGAAAAATCCAGTCAATGTCTTTATATCTCTGGAAGCTTTCAAATGATGTCATAATTTAGTAGGTTTTATTATCAATAGAATGGATTTCTTCTGTAGTTCACTCAAATATCCCTAATCTTACTATTAGTGCTAGTACTGCAAATGCGTTGTGGATATCGTATTGTTGTAAGAGAACCGCTCGAACTATCATATTTTTCAAAGTCTTGGTTTATTCTTTGATTTCTCTGTCGTTCACAAGATCTTTGTATACGATGTATGGAACAGGAAAGACAAAGAGACCATTGTTGTTAATGTTTTCGTTTTGGGAAGCGATTTGGCTGCATTCACCTATCGTATAGGAGAATATCTTTTTTCCAAATTTGGTGGTGTTGTTTGCTACTGCGAAAACTGGTTTACGTATTATGGAGCTGGTGAAGGTGGTGTAGTTGTTTACTACTGCCATTGCCGCTAAAGTGGTGGGAGTGGCGATATTTCCGTGCTGTGGAAAACTGGTCGCTCGCGATCAAGGGGGTGGCGGCGATGCTGGACACACTGCATCTTTTCTTTGTTTTTTGTGGTTTTTGATTTTTTGTTTTGTTTTGTTGTTTTTTTTTCGGGGGGGGGGTTACTTTTTGACACATGCTTTTGTTCCGGTTGGTGTTATTGTGTTTTTGTTTATGTTGGTGGTGGTGATGGTGATGGTTTTACATGTTATGTTATTGCTGTTGTTGCTGCTGCTGCTGCTTGCTGTGATGTTGTTCGGCAAACTTTTCGTGCTTCTACTCTTCTCAAACTGGGATGGTCGTTTCCATTGAAGAGAAAACCTTGAGTAACAGCTACCACCTCACAAATTTCTCCCTGGCTGGCTGTTTGCTGTTAAGTTTATGCTTTTGAACACATTTTCGAAACAATAATTTTAAAAAAAACATTATCTTAGCCCCACCCCCACCCCAAAAAGAAGCAATATACAAAGATACCAGTACAGCCTCTTCCCCGGTTAGCTTAGAAACAATATGAACAACAAAAATTCGGAATATCAAATCGTTAAATCGATAAACAACAAACTTACAAATCATTTTCGTAAACGAGTATAGAAAAAAAAATAATGATAATAATCCAATTATCAGATGGCCAGACATTAAAATCATTGCGCAAGAACTGTAGATCTTGTTCCGTCAGACAAGCTGTAGAAAAACACATCATGATAAATGGCGACCACACCTTCTCACTGTCAAAGAATTAGTGGAAATGTCCAGTCTCAGTTCATGGCTGCACATCATCAGCTATGGCATACCTGCCTTCCACGCAGCGAGTATTTGTAGCAATTGGAGCCCTTGACCAATGGAACTCGATATGGTTTGGTCGTTACTACATTGGCACATTCGGGAAATCCAATCGTACCAATGTGTCAATGTGGGTATAAGCAAAACGTATCGAGTTCCATTGGTCGAGTATTCCAATTGCTAGCATCATTCACTGAGTGGAGAGGTGGGAATGCCATGGCTGATAATGCACAGCTATGCGCTGAGACAATCATGTTCCATATCATTTGGGCTTGTGTTTCTGCCCTGCTTTCTGTTATAATGATGACGCATATGGTACCATACATACCTACTCTCCAAATGTTGGAAAATTCATTCAAAGTGACTGAGAGAGCAGCCTCCAGTTTTCACTTGGACAGGACAAGGAAAGCCCTTATGATCTCTGATAGATTTTTACAGGCTAGCATCTGTGTTATGAATAAAATGCCTTCGGGATTTAGTCCTTTCAGCAAAATATCTAGGCTTTCTTGTTTGAAAGTACACTTTCAAACTATTGGTTAGGATTAGCGCATGGGATATGATTAGTGCTCACCACCCTTTCGTTTGACTATGTGTTGTTGTTGTTTAACATGTCTGTTATGCCCTTGTTTGGGGAATGTTTCGCTCTGTTAAGTATAATTTCTTCCGGGGTTTGTTCCCTTGTAATATGAAACCATTATTCACCTAAAATTATGCAATGAAAGAAAAATGGAATTATTTAATAGAAATTTTATAAACCGGTTTTGTCATATTACTCCAATACTAGGTAAATCTCCAAAATGTTCAATAAAAGTCTCTAAGTAAAATAAAATCCAAACTGAAAACTAATTCCTTCAGTTACACTCAAAATGCTGGAATCACGGAGCAATAATAATGATAATGATAATAATAATAATAATAATAATAATAATAATAATAATAATAATAATAATAATAATAATAATAATAATAATAATTTCTAGATTTGGCACAATGCCACAATTTTGCTGAAGAAGTGTAGTTAATCTAATCTATTCTGGTACCTGACTAACTCTTATTTTATCGACCCAGGACGGGGGGAATAAAAGGCACAGTCAACTCTGGTGGGATTTAAATTCAGAACGCAACTAGGCGTAACTAAATATAGAAAAGGGATTCTATTTGACACTCTGCTTTTTATGATACAACAGTAAGGTTTTCAAATATAACTACAAGTTCTCATTTTGGGGAGGAGAACTGAGTTGATAATATAGATTCGTGTACTTTACTAGTACTTATTTTATCGACAGCTATCTCTGAAGAATGACACGTGCGGTGAATTTCACCGGCATTTCAACTAAGAGTGTAGATAGAGACGTAACTAGCTACATCAATATCTAGAACACAAGGCCAGAAATTTGGGAGGGTTTAAGTTTTAAAAAGTGAGGCATCAAATTATGAATCATAAATAAACTAGTCCAGTGCACTTTTCAAAATATTGTACCAACTGAATACAGCAAAATACTAACTTTTCGTTAATAGTTGTTGTGCGCTGACCAAACAGGTCTATGATAGGGTTGGTGCTATGCACTGAGCAAACTAGGCAACCGCCTAAAGCACTAAAATCTAGGGTCACTTCTCACATTCTGTACAACTTGAACAAAATTTCTTAATCAACTAAATACACGAAATCGCGTGGAACATTTCAAATTTTACCCGATTCATCCATTCCGCTATGTGCTTGATAATATGATACTATATTTATTTTGCACAAGACAATTATCTTTCACCTGCATTCAGCTGGTGTAAAGGGAGTGCTAGGCAGAGGAATTTGTAGAATTAATTGTTAGAGGGCACAAAATGAATGCTGAGCTGGAAGAAGAAGTCACTGACGGGTTGGGAGAGAAGGCGCACATTGTAGGACTGGTCTTAGGACTGGTTTTAGGACTAGTCGTAGGACTGGTTTTAGGACTAGTCGTAGGACTGGTCTTAGGACCTTGAATACCCCAGCATCAGCCCTGCAGTCATGTTTGTGTGTTGTTTTGTATAAAAATTGTCTTGTATGTCATTCCAGTTAACAACAGTAGTGTGTGTTTTGGGATGGATTTGGCTGCTACTTACAGCAGTTCTAGTGATGACATAGTTCGGGGTGAATTTAGTTGTGAAACCAGGTCCGTCCTACTTGAGTAGGCATAAGGAAAAGTATTTCCGCTTTGGTCATCTGTCCTTTTTAAAATGTGACCTTTTCATTTTTAAGATGCTTGGTGAGGGAGGGATTAGAGAGAAAGTCATTGATATTTCTAACGGGAACCACGTGAAAACTGGTCTTTTGAAACTGGTCATTTCATATTGTGCCGTGTGAATGTGAGAAAACTACTAGAACACTGTTGTTGCTATTGAAACTGTAGCTGTTGTTGCAGCTGCAGCTGCAGTTGTAGCTGTTGATGATATTGCTGCTGCTCAGTTTTAAGATGTCAGTAGTTAAGAGTTTATAGAAGGCCAACTGTAGTAATTCTTAAGAAACCTGGAAACTTGAGATGTTTCACAACAGTCAACGGGTGGGGGTAGACGTTGGTGGATGTAAGATAATGTTTCCTACTGAGAGGTGCACCTTAATGGGGATAGGAGAAAGACAGCGATGGCTGAACACTAGGGGGGTTTTCTCCTAATCACATCGTAACATTTTTCATTATCACTTCTCTCTCCCTCCCTTTTTTCTTCTGGTCTTCTCTCTGTCTTCCTCGCGTCTCTCATTCAAGGCTTCTTTTATCATCCGTATTGTAAATGCTATTTTCTAACTATACACTTACTCACTTGCTCTTCCTTCTCTTATACTTCTCACATTCATTTTTGCCCACTCTATCTACCTATCTATCTATCTATCTATCTATCTATCTATCTATCTATCTATCTATCTATCTATCTATCTATCTGCCTGTCTGTCTGACTGGCTGTGTATCTATCTATCTACCTATCTATCTGTCTGTCTATCTATCTATCTGCCTGTCTGTCTGACTGGCTGTCTATCTATCTATCTACCTATCTATCTGTTTGTCTATTTATCTACCTGCCTGTCTGGCTGGCTGACTGACTGGCTGGCTGGCTGTCTATCTATCTATCTTTCTAACTACCTACCTACCTACCTACGTATCATATATATATTTATTTTCTCTCAATCTATCTATCTATCTATCTATCTATCTATCTATCTATTATATAATTCTCAGCAAAGAACTTAATTCTACGAGCCCCATCGTTTATTTTATCACGTTAATAAGACTGAAAAGGAAATACTAGCCCTCAGCTGTTCTCTGGGGATATTCAACGTTATCCAAATTGTATATCTAAATGTTGCCCTGTGATGAATTGTGCGTGTATACATATGCGCGCGCGCGTGTGTGTGTGTAGGCGCGCGCGCGCGTGTAAGCGCGTGTACCCATGTCATTCCTTATAAAAATATCTATGATAAATTTTTAAACAATCTTAACAGTAGGTATTATATAACACTTTCACGATAAAACGAGAAAGTGAATTAAACTTGCTTTTGCAACAGATGATGGACAGTACCATAATTCAAAAGGATCGAAAATTCTAAACGGCAATTAGATGTATTGCAGCAAGTTCCTGAAGCAATTATATGTTTGTCTATGTCAGGGTTTTTCAAACTTTTTGACTTGCAGACCCCTTTATATTTCAGGCTTTACCTTAGGGACCCCCTTATAAACGCTTATGAAATTTATACATGAATATTTGCTTAAAATATCATATATTTTTACATTTATTTATTTAACAGTATTTAACAAATAGGTTTATTGTCAATTAAAAGATTTCGATTAAAAAACATATATAAAATCAAATTGCCCATAAAAAGTATTTGCTGTCCACGGACCCCCTGTGGTCCGCGGACCACAGTTTGAAAACCCCTGGTCTATGTCACGACAGACCTGTCAAGAATATATTAAAACGATTGGAACTTCGGGTAATAATCTTTAGTTCATCCTTGACTTTCAGTTATCAACAAATGAGTTACGTAAATTCCACGCTCATTTCTTTCATATTAGGCTAACTACCGCCCAGTCAGTGTTTCTAACTGCATCACCAAACTAATAGAGTCCTGTGTCAGAGAAACACTCTGGAACTTCCAGAACTCTCACAGCCTTATTCGACCGTCACAATTTTGATTTATATCTAACTCCAGCAGCTGTAGCCAACTCATCGAGGTTTTTGAAGTTATCACCCGAATCACTAATGACGGCTTATGGGTCATTATCTTGATTTTGCTAAAGCTTTCAATTCTGTGCCATACAAATGACTTATGGCAAAACTCTCTGCAATGGGTGTGAAAGATAATCTTCGTAACTGGTTAAGTCCTCCATGCTCGGTCGAAAAGAGGTAGTCACGTTTCTTGGGCAGCATTCTTCACCCTATGAGATGACATCTGGTGCACCACAAAGATCTGTTCCTGGACCCCTGTTGTTTGTGGCATATATTAATGACATAGATGACAACTTGAAGAATGTTGCAGTGTTGATATACGCAGATGACATCAAGCTGAACATTGTGATGTAAAGAACAGACCTTATATGCTATAGATCTATCCTGCAATCAGTGGAGGCGCAATGGTCCAGTCGTTAAGGCAGCGGACTCGCGGTCTTAGGATCGTGGTTTCGATTCCCAGACAGGGCGCTGTGAGTGTTTATTGAGTGAAAACACCTTAAGCTCCACGAAGCTCCGGCAGGGGATGGTGGCGAACCCTGCTGTACTCTTCCACCACAACTTTCTCTCACTCTTACTTCCTGTTTCTGTTGTGCCTGTAATTCGAAGGGTCAGCCTTGTCACACTGTGTCACGCTGAATATCCACGAGAACTACGTTAAGGGTACACGTGTCTGTGGAGTGCTCAGCCACTTGCACGTTAATTTCACGAGCAGGCTGTTCCGTTGATCGGATCAACTGGAACCCTCGACGTCGTAAGCGACGGAGTGCCAACAACAACATCAACAATCCTGCAATCGAATCTGCACACAATACGGCAATGGATTACTCACTGGCAACTCAGGCTGGCTGTGGACAAGTGAACTGCCATGCATCTTAGTGGGGAAATCCCAGCATTTACATACTCCCTCTACAACACCAGTCTTAAGAAGTTTGTTAGTGAACGTAACTTGGGCACTACTGTCAACAGCGATTTGCATTAAACAAACCGCATTTCTAAAATTGTCAAGAAGGTCGAAGGTGCCTTAGCATCACACAGTCAGACTTTTGTCAGCTGCTCTCCAGCTATCTATTTAAAACTGTATGTGATTATGGTACGTCCACAGAGTTTGCATCACCAGTCTGGAATCCCTGTCTTGCTCAGCGTTTCAATCCCCTGGAAATTGTTCAGAAACGCGCAACAGACAAATACCTGCTGTCAGGATATTTACCATACTCTAAACGTATTGCTTTCCTGAGCACGGACACATTAAAACTCCGACGTCTGGCAACTCACTTGGTAGACACCCATAAGATTATCCAACATCTTTCCAACAACCTTTTTGAATTTCATATGTCTAACACTCGCGGACATGCTTACAAAATTAAAAACTACACAGCACCCATGATTTCCGGAAACATTTTTTGACGTTCAGAATTACTGAAGCATGGAATAAACTGGATGCATCAGTTTTAGCTGTCGGGACATTACATTCCTGAAAATTTCCATGTTTCCTGAAATTCACCAACAGTACACCTGATGTTCCACCTGCTTTTTTTAAACGACTCATTCACTATTAACTTCCTGCTTAGCGGCATTTCGTCTGTCTTTATGTTCTGAGTTCAAATTCCGCCGAGGTCGACTTTACCTTTCATCCTTTCGGGGTCGATAAATTGAGTACCAGTTTCGTTTTGGGGGTCGATCTAATCGACTGGCCCCCTCCGCCAAAATTTCGGGCCTTGTGCTTAAAGTAGAAAAGATTATTATTGTAAAATTGTAGACACCCTTGTCCCCTGTCGGTTTATGTCGAACGCCTGCTGTCGCGTGTAGGACGGATCCGGCTATCAGCTGAATCCATTGTGAAGATTGCCCCGCCGCCTTCTTTTGGCCGGGAGGGGCAGGCAATATTTATTTGTCTAGTGGCTGTAGCGAAAGAAGTAGTATGGTGGACCTGTTTGAAAGGGCTAAAGATAGACACTTTCCTCTTTAGCCAAGCCCGCGTCAACTTTTTCAAGTTTCACTTGAAAAGGAAGTTGAGGGTGGAGAGGGAAGCGTTGCCTTGTAGCAAGTTTGTTGAAAGGTGGGTGAATGTTGGAAGAATGGCCAGTGTGAAAGAACCAATTCTGAGCGTGCACCTGTAAAAAGGGAGGGTTCTTCCAGGAGGACCTTAAAGCGCCTCCCCTATTGGGAGTTTTAATTTGTTCAATTTTTATTGTTATTATATTGTGTACACGTGGAAAACACATTGTATCGTCCTGTTTTTGTCTTTTATACTGTTGTATATTTAATGTTTTTGTATGTGAGCCCTTGTGGCTAAAAAAGAATAAATCATTATTATTATTATTATTGTATCCTACTTTTATTAATTTTGCATTTTAGTTGTACTATCTTTGTGTATGCAATAGGGGTTGTGATTTTTTATATGAAAAAGAGGTAACTCCATGAGATTGTCAAGCGTCGAGAGATTATGACGTTACAATTT